>NW_023994793.1:0-30000 GCF_015586225.1 Lucilia sericata
TAGACTAGACTATAGACTAGACTATAGACTAGACTATAGACTAGACTATAGACTAGACTATAGACTAGACTCTAGACTAGACTCTAGACTAAACTCTAGACTAGACTGTAGGCTATAGTATAGACTAGACTATGCACTAGATTAGGCTACACTACAGGACAAACTATGTACTAGCCTGTGAGAACGACACTACACTACAGTCTGGCTGCACTGTATATACCACTTTACTATACACTTAAAGCCATACACTGATGGAAAAATGCTGTAATATGTATACAAACATATGTATGTATGTATGTATGTATGTATGTATGTGTATGTATGTATGTATGTATGTATGTATGTATGTATGTATGTATGTTGTATGTATGTATGTATGTATGTATGTATGTATGTATGTATGTATGTATGTATGTAGTATGTATGTATGTATGTAGTATGTATGTATGTATGTATGTATGTATGTAGTATGTATGTATGTATGATGTATGTATGTATGTATGTATGTATGTATGTATGTATGTATGTATGTATGTATGTATGTATGTATGTATGTATGTATGTATGTATGTATGTATGTATGTATATGTATGTATGTATGTATGTATGTATGTATGTATGTATGTATGTATGTATGTATGTATGTATGTATGTATGTATGTCTGTATGTATGTATGTATGTATGTATGTATGTATGTATGTATGTATGTATGTATGTATGTATGTATGTATGTATGTATGTATGTATGTATGTATGTATGTATGTATGTATGTATGTATGTATGTATGTATGCATTTCATATTCCAGTTTCCACATAGTGAGTGATTGAATTTCTATTCCTACAATTATTGGAAATTCATAAACTTTTGCTGCTAAAATGAACTTTTACTGATTGCTATAAAATTAAAAAAAAATATATAAATAAATAAAAATTTCAATTAAACAAAAGAGACTGTGAATAGTTTATGCCCAAATTGTGAAATACTAATAGTTCCATTTATTTGTAACAAAGGTTAAATAATTGATCCGAAAGCATTTTATTCTATTGTTGTTAAAAATTGTATAAAACAAATCTAACCTTGAACGTACATTTTTAACCTTTGTTTCTAATTATTGACTTGCATACAAATATATTTATAAATTCTAATATCGATTTTAATTGAATTTATTTTATTAAAAAATCTCTAAAAATTTTGTAGATATTATATGCTGCTATTTTAAAAATTTAAATATTTATGCAAAAAATTGCACATAAAGCGGAAAAAATACATAAAAATTTTTATAGTTATGTATATCACAGAAACCATTTCTTTGAAAAATTTACTCACAACGAAAAGAAATATTTATGTATATTTTGGTTTTAAAATTTCAACACATTGCGGTGGAAAAAATTCACGCTTAAAGCAGGAAAATTCTCACACCAGTAGCATAAGAGCATGTGTACTGACACCCACATGTTTACATGAACACCAAAAAATTAACCAGCGATTCGTGGTGTGAAAATCCTAAGGTAGCCAGACCATAGTCTATATTCTGAACAATTATCTATAGTCCAGACTATTGTCTATAGTTCAGACTATAATCTATAGTCCAGACTATAGTTTATAGTCCAGGCTATAGTCTATAGTCCAGACTATGGTCTATAGTTTAAACCATAGTCTATAGTCCTGACTATAGTCTATAGTCCAGACCATAGTATATCGTCCAGACTATAGTATATAGTCCAGACTATAGTCTATAGTCCAAACTGTACTCTATAGTAGAGACTATAGTCTATAGACCCGACTATAGTCTATAGTCCAGACTATAGTCTATAGTCCAGACCATAGTATATCGTCCAGACTATAGTATATAGTTCAGACTATAGTCTATAATCCAGACTATAGTATATAGTCCAGACTATAGTATATAGTCCAGACTATAGTATATAGTCCAGACTATAGTCTATAGTCCAGACTATAGTATATAGTCCAGACTATAGTATATAGTCCAGACTATAGTCTATAGTCCAGACTATAGTCTATAGTCCAAACTGTACTCTATAGTAGAGACTATAGTCTATAGACCCGACTATAGTCTATAGTCCAGACTATAGTCTATAGTCCAGACCATAGTATATCGTCCAGACTATAGTATATAGTTCAGACTATAGTCTATAATCCAGACTATAGTATATAGTCCAGACTATAGTATATAGTCCAGACTATAGTATATAGTCCAGACTATAGTCTATAGTCCAGACTATAGTCTATAGTCCAGACTATAGTCTATAGTCCAGGCTATAGTCTATAGTCCAGACTATAGTCTATAGTCCAAACTGTACTCTATAGTCCAGACTATAGTCTATAGTCCCGACTATAGTCTATAGTCTAGACTATAGTATATAGTCCAGACTAAAGTCTATAGTCCAGACTATAGTATATAGTCCAGACTATAGTCTATAGTCCAGACTATAGTCTATAGTCCAGACTATAGTCTATAGTCCAGACTATAGTCTATAGTCCAGACTATAGTCTATAGTCCAATCTATAGTATATAGACCAGACTATAGTCTATAGTCCGGACAATAGACGATAGTTCGAGTAGACGATAGTTAGTAGTAGCTTAGACTATAGTCTACAGTCCAGACTATTGTCTATAGTCCAGACTATAGACTATTGTCCAGACTATCGTCTGTAGTCCACACTATAGTCTATAGTCCAAACTATAGTCTATAGTCCAATCTATAGTATATAGACCACACTATAGTCTACAGTCCGGACAATAGACGATAGTTCGAGTGGACGATAGTTAGTAGTAGTCCAGACTATAGTCAGACTATAGTTTATAGTCCAAACTATAGTATAGTCCAGACTATAGTCTGTAGTCCAGACTATAGTCTATAGTCCAGACTATAGTCTATAGTCCAGACTATAGTCTATAGTCCAGGCTACACTCTATAGTCCAATCTATAGTATATAGACCAGACTATAGTCTATAGTCCGGACAATAGACGATAGATAGTAGTAGTCCAGACTATAGTCTATAGTCCAGACTATTGTCTATAGTCCAGACTATAGTCTATAGTCCAGACTATAGTCTATAGTCCAATCTATATTATATAGACCAGACTATAGTTTTTAGTCCGGACAATAGACGATAGTTCGAGTAGACGTTAGTTAGTAGTAGTCCAGACTATAGTCTATAGTCCAGACTATAGTATATCGTCCAGACTATAGTATATAGTCCAGACTATAGTCTATAGTCCAGACTATAGTCTATAGTCCAGACTATAGTCTATAGTCCAGACTATAGTCTATAGTCCAGACTATAGTCTATAGTCCAGACTATAGTCTATAGTCCAGACTGGACTATATAGCCCAGACTATGGTCTGGGACTAAATACAATTGTCTATAGTCCAGGATATAGTCTATAGTATATAGACTAGACTACAGTCTATAGTCCCGGCAATAGATGATAGTTCAGACTGTTGTAAACAGTCTATATTATTGTTTATATTCCAGACTGTTGTATGTAGTCTGTGGTCCAGACTATAATATACATATCAATCCAAGGACTATATTCCGGACTATTGACAAAAGTCTAAACTTTCAATAATTCACAATCATGTGTAGAAAGGAATACCTTGACCCCATTTTGAAACCACAGGGTAACCCAAAAAAACGTAAAACTATATAAAATTATTTATATAAATCACAACAAAACAGTAAATGATAATAATAAATATATTGACATGTAGACAAGTTTATGCATTATTGAAAATGCAAACAAAAAAATATGTATACAGGAAATATCTATAAAAATATATTTAAAAAAAAAAATCTACTAAAATGTGAAAATACTCAATAACAAACACACACACACAAGTAAAAAGTATAAAATGCCACCATAAAATGTCGAGTTCAGTTTAAAACCGATGTTAGAGAGGCAATAAAAATATATACATACATACATGTGTATATAGCTAGAATAAATAATGCACAGAAACAAAGTTAGAAAGTCACGAAGTTGGCAATCAGGAATCTGAGGTACCCTTCAGGGATGGTAGGTGGATATAAAGATTTGGAACATTTTTGGTAGAAGTCTGATAATTGACATATTTAAAACCTATGAAACTTGCTTTTGATTTTTATAAGAATATGAGAGGATTAGGCGAGCCTCTTGGAAGCAACTGATAATACCAAAATTTTTCCAACCAACCAATTGCGTCATCCATTGCATACAATTTTTACAACATGTGACATAAACGCATATTTAAATAACGGAAATTGCAGTGAAACCATGTAAATGCCACAGAAAAGCATCAATTTCAGTAAAAAGAAAAAACTATTTAACCAAATACTGCAGTCAGTGGCAGGAACAGTAGTAGCAGCAGCAGCACGAATAACAATAAAAACCACCATATGATGATGATGATGACGATCAAACATCAAATGTACAATAGACTCACTTAACTCCGTAATACACATATACAGATAAAAATGCCAAACACTAGCATATATTTATTTACTACGTTTGCTACTATGTATCAGCATTAAAAAGTGTTAAAAAATCGGTTATACTAGGGAAGTTCTACATTTCTATGTAATTTTTTCAAATATTTTTATTATTTTTGTAACACATAGAAAATATTGGTTGTGGAAACAATTAATCACAGGTTCTTATTGCACGATCTAACCATGTTCGTCCATATGTCTGTCTGTGCGACCATATATGTATCTGTCCATCCGTATATCTGTCTGTGCGAACGTATATCTGTCTGTCCATCCGTATATCTGTCTGCGCGTCGGTATATCTGTCTGTGCATTCGTATATCTGTCTGTGCGTCCGTATATCTGTCTGTGCATCCGTATATCTGTCCCTCCGTATATCTGTCTATGCATCCCTATATCTATTTGTCCGTCTGTATATCTGTCTGTCCGTCCGTCCGTATATCTGTCTGTCCGTCCGTTCGTATATCTGTCTGTCCGTCCGTCCGTATATCTGTCTGCCCGTCCGTCCGTATATCTGTCTGTCCGTCCGTATATCTATCTGTCCGTATGTGTATCCATCCATCTGTCTGTCAGTTGGAAACAAAAATCTGTTCTATTTGGAAAATTATCCTTAAACTACACTAATGTACTCCATTTGAATTTAAACAAGTACAAATCAACGAAGGGCAATACATTTTTGGATCGAAATTATGACAAAATAAAACACTTGATGTACACTTTAGTAAGACCACCAAAGCGGCATTTAAACTTTACTGAAAAACCCATTACTGTTACCAATACATTAACATAAACATGTGTGTATTCCTATAGACAAATGTTTATATTTATTTCTATTTTAAAACTCTAACAATTCACATTTGAAAATAATTTCATTATTTATATTAAAACCTAAATAAATAGTATGCGAATACACTGCAACATAAACAGTTGAATGGATACATGACAATGTGGTATAAAAGCATTTTTGCACACATACATAAATATATATACATATATGTATTTATATACATATGTATGTATGTACGGCATGTTGTATGTATTAATGCATCATCATTTTCATTGCATTTTGATGAAGTATCAATAATACAAATGCAATTTTTCAATTTATTTTTGTCTAAAGGATATAATAAATTTGTACGTAAGTATGTGTGTGTGTCTCTACTTTTACGTTTAGTTTTGATAAATTCTAATTTTATTAATAAAACATTTTAAAACAAATGCACTGGAATTATAAAATACACTCACATATAAATTGAAATATTTTTTTTCGGAAATTGTAAATAATAGAAAATTTAAATGCGGTTTAGCCATTGGGAATACGTATGAAAGTTTCTTTTAGTATAAAAAAACAAGTTTATAAATAGGTATTTATAAAAATGTATGTATACCCGAGGATTAGACTATAGACTAGACTAAAGACTAAACTATAGAGTAGACTGTAGAGCTAGACTATAGACTAGACTTTAGACTAGACTATAGACTAGACTATAGACTAGACTATAGACTAGACTATAGACTAGACTATAGACTAGACTAGACTATAGACTAGACTATAGACTAGACTATAGACTATACTAGACTATAGACTAGACTATAGACTAGACTATAGACTAGACTATAGACTCGACTATAGACTAGACTATAGACTCGACTATAGACTAGACTATAGACTCGACTATAGACTAGACTATAGACTAGACTATAGACTCGACTATAGACTAGACTATAGACTCGACTATAGACTAGACTATAGACTAGACTATAGACTCGACTATAGACTAGACTATAGACTAGACTATAGACTAGACTATAGACTAGACTATAGACCAGACTATAGACTAGACTATAGACTAGACTATAAACTAGACTAGTATAGACGAGACTATAGACTAGACTATAAACTAGACTATAGACGAGACTATAGACTAGACTATAGACTAGACTATAGACTCGACTATAGACTCGACTATAGACTAGACTATAGACTCGACTATAGACTAGACTATAGACTCGACTATAGACTCGACTATAGACTAGACTATAGACTAGACTATAGGACTAGACTATGACTCAGACCTATAGACTAGACTATAGACTAGACTATAAACTAGACTTAATAGACTTAGGACTAAGACTAGACTAGACTATAGACTAGACTTAGGACTAGACTATCGACTAGGACTATAGGACTAGACTATAGACTAGACTTAGACTAGACTATAGACTAGACTATAGGACTAGACTAACTAGACTATAGACTGACTATAGACTTAAGACTATAGACCTAGACTATAGACTAGACTATAGACTAGGACTCTAGACTAGGACTATAGACTAGGACTAACTTAGACTATAGACTAAGACTATAGCTATCGAGGACTAAGACATAGGACTCTAGATCAGACTATAGACTAGACTATAGACTAGACTATAGACTAGACTATAGACTAGACTATAGACTAGACTATAGACTAGACTATAGACTAGACTATAACTAGACTTAGACTAGACTATAGACTAGACTATAGACTAGACTATGACTAGACTATAGACTAGACTATAGACTAGACTATAGCTAGACTATAGACTAGGACTATAGACTAGACTATAGACTAGACTATAGACTAGACTAGACTATAGACTAGACTATAGACTAGACTATAGACTAGACTATAGACTAGACTATAGACTAGACTATAGACTAGACTATAGACTAGACTAAAGACTAAACTATAGAGTAGACTGTAGAGCTAGACTATAGACTAGACTATAGACTAGACTATAGACTAGACTATAGACTAGACTATAGACTAGACTATAGACTAGACTATAGACTAGACTATAGACTAGACTATAGACTAGACTATAGACTAGACTATAGACTAGACTATAGACTAGACTATAGACTAGACTATAGACTAGACTATAGACTAGACTATAGACTAGACTATAGACTAGACTATAGACTAGACTATAGACTAGACTATAGACTAGACTATAGACTAGACTATAGACTAGACTATAGACTAGACTATAGACTAGACTATAGACTAGACTATAGACTAGACTATAGACTAGACTATAGACTAGACTATAGACTAGACTATAGACTAGACTATAGACTAGACTATAGACTAGACTATAGACTAGACTATAGACTAGACTATAGACTAGACTATAGACTAGACTATAGACTAGACTATAGACTAGACTATAGACTAGACTATAGACTAGACTATAGACTAGACTATAGACTAGACTATAGACTAGACTATAGACTAGACTATAGACTAGACTATAGACTAGACTATAGACTAGACTATAGACTAGACTATAGACTAGACTATAGACTAGACTATAGACTAGACTATAGACTAGACTATAGACTAGACTATAGACTAGACTATAGACTAGACTATAGACTAGACTATAGACTAGACTATAGACTAGACTATAGACTAGACTATAGACTAGACTATAGACTAGACTATAGACTAGACTATAGACTAGACTATAGACTAGACTATAGACTAGACTATAGACTAGACTATAGACTAGACTATAGACTAGACTATAGACTAGACTATAGACTAGACTATAGACTAGACTATAGACTAGACTATAGACTAGACTATAGACTAGACTATAGACTAGACTATAGACTAGACTATAGACTAGACTATAGACTAGACTATAGACTAGACTATAGACTAGACTATAGACTAGACTATAGACTAGACTATAGACTAGACTATAGACTAGACTATAGACTAGACTATAGACTAGACTATAGACTAGACTATAGACTAGACTATAGACTAGACTATAGACTAGACTATAGACTAGACTATAGACTAGACTATAGACTAGACTATAGACTAGACTATAGACTAGACTATAGACTAGACTATAGACTAGACTATAGACTAGACTATAGACTAGACTATAGACTAGACTATAGACTAGACTATAGACTAGACTATAGACTAGACTATAGACTAGACTATAGACTAGACTATAGACTAGACTATAGACTAGACTATAGACTAGACTATAGACTAGACTATAGACTAGACTATAGACTAGACTATAGACTAGACTATAGACTAGACTATAGACTAGACTATAGACTAGACTATAGACTAGACTATAGACTAGACTATAGACTAGACTATAGACTAGACTATAGACTAGACTATAGACTAGACTATAGACTAGACTATAGACTAGACTATAGACTAGACTATAGACTAGACTATAGACTATAGACTAGACTATAGACTAGACTATAGACTAGACTATAGACTAGACTATAGACTAGACTATAGACTAGACTATAGACTAGACTATAGACTAGACTATAGACTAGACTATAGACTAGACTATAGACTAGACTATAGACTAGACTATAGACTAGACTATAGACTAGACTATAGACTAGACTATAGACTAGACTATAATCTATAGACTAGACTATAATCTATAGACTAGACTATAATCTATAGACTAGACTAGACAGTAGTGAGCACAGTTTGACTGTTTACATGAAGGTTAGTTCTATTGGACTAAAAAACACCCATTACGATTTTGCATTAAAATCTCTAAGATTTTATTTAAGTTTATGTGTTAAACAAGTATTTCTTATATGTATTGTGTCGACTTGAATGGGTTAATTTGGTGTCCACATTCGTTCTACACCTATTACCCTGCACATTTAGCTAATACACAAACCATAAGAAAAAGCTTTTCTTAGGCAAGGTAAGCTTTTTCATAAAGTAGAACTTGTTTTTACTTGGTGTTATTTGAAGTCTGTGGAAATTAATCAATGTTATTTTTTAAGGATTTAGTAATCATTAATAATAGTAGCATTTATAAAATTTAATCGTATATAATAATATATATTCTTTACTAAACACCAAAAGTAAAACTTATACACATTCCTTCTAACACATTTTCGTCAAACACTTTTACTAATTAAACTATGAAACTAATTTGACCAGTAGCCTTGAGGAAAATTTCCAAACCAATGATTAGAATAATAAATTTATTAGAGCATAATACGAATTCAAAAATTAAATGCATAAAATAAATTATGCTCCTGTATAAAATGTGAAAATTTAATTGCAAAATTTGAATTTTCATACGTAGTACATAAATGAAAGTATATATATTAAGGAGACTCATAAAAATTAATAGATATTATTGTATGATCACTTATGCTTTCCTACAAAAATCTAATTTTATATCTTAATCCTGAAATATCCTGTGATCAATTATATTTTCCTTCAACATTTGCTGTTTTTTTTTCTCAAAAACCTGTAATTTCAAAGAAAATTCAACCCGCCTAATGAACACTTATCCCTTTTCACAGTGTAAATTTCGAATGCAAAATGCTGCAATGCAAACACAAGAAATAACAACAGATTAGAGGCATTAAATTAAAGTTTAATGAATTCTGGTCAAATGTACTTTATTCGTACATATAACGTTTCGGAGGCATTTTGATACGATACAAAATTGACCAGGAAAATCCTATTGAAAGTACAGTGAGTAAGAAAAAAAACGTACTTTCCAGTAATTTATGCTTAAATGCAAATTCCTATTCATAGTGTTTAACATTCTCAATGAGGACATCACGTACACAAATGGTGCCAATGTCTGCTTGCATTGGCATCATCAACTTGCCTTTAGTTCATTATTTATTAAACATTTTTAAAAGAACAATTTTATTTTGCATTTTGCTATAGCTAAGTGCGAATGGAATATGAAATTTGTAGAATTTGTCAAGTCCATGACAGTGTGTGCGACTATAGGTTGTCATTTAAAGGGTTTCTTTTATTATCGTGAGCAAGGAGGGTAACAACATAGTCTGTTGGTTAGACAATAGGTAGTGGATTGATGGTGTGTATGTGTGAAATGACAATAGTTGAGTGTTTCTTTTGAATTTTACAAAACTTTGGATTTGAAATGGTGTTGCTGAGATTCATTTATTCCAGATAAACCAATAAAAATATGGCGGCAGTATTGATTTCTGTCCTTATATTTATAGCTTCAAAAGATTTCAGGTTGTGGATGAAATTTTGCAACAAAATTTTGTCTGATCAGATATCTGATCATGCGATCAGTTCAGTTTAAAGACATATTGAACCCCATTATCAACTTGTTTGTGGAACTAATCGAATAACGAATCATTGCCTTAAATCTTGAAAGCGGAAAGATACGTTTTAGAAGAATTTACTAATCGCCATTTCAGCGATCACTTCTATAAGATCAGACTATCATACCAACACAGAAAACTCTCCAAATTACTTATAATACAAGTTCTGTTTAAGGACATATTGAATTTCACTACCAGATTGTTCGCGAAATTAATCGAATAACAGATCATTGTCTGATCAGATATCTAATCATGCGATCAGTTCAGTTTAAGGACATAGTGAATCCTATTATCAGCTTATTCGCGGAACTAATCGAATAACCAATCATTGTCTGATCAGGTCAATCGCTGAGATCACTTCTATAAGATCAGACTATCATACCAACACAGAAAACTGTCCAAATTACTTGTAATACAAGTTAAGGAAATATTTCACTTCCATTTTGTTCGCGAAACTAATAGAATTACAAATCGTTGTCTGATCAGATATTTAATCATGCGATCGGTTCAGTTTAAGGACATAGTGAATCCTATTATCAGCTTATTCGCGGAACTAATAGAATAACGAATCATTGTCTGATCAGATCAATCGCTGAGATCACTTCTACAAGATCAGGGTATCATACCAACACAGAAAACTCTCCAAATTACTTATAATACAAGTTCTGTTTAAGGACATATTGAATTTCACTACCAGATTGTTCGCGAAACTAATCGAATAACGAATCGTTGTCTGATCAGATATTCAATCATGCGATCAGTTCAGTTTAAGAACATATTGAATCCTATTATCAGCTTATTCGCGGAACTAATCGAATAACGAATCATTGTCTGATCAGATCAATCGCTGAGATCACTTCTACAAGATCAGGCTATCATACTAATACAGAAAACTCTCCAAATTACTTATAGTACAAGTTCAGTTTAAGGACATATTGGATTTCACTACCAGATTGTTCGCGAAACAAATCGAATAACGAATCGTTGTCTGATCAGATATTCAATCATACGATCAGTTGTCTCTTTATAATATTAACTCTTATCCATAGTCGAATGGTTAAATAGTTGAAAGCGGAATAATACATTTTAGAAGAATTCACTGATATCCATATCAGTGATCACTTCTTCAAGATCAGGCTATCGTACTAACACAGAAAACTCTCTAAATTACCTATAATACAAGATCTGTTTAAGGACATATTGAATTTCACTACCAGATTGTTCGAGAAACTAATCGAATAACAGATCATTGTCTGATCAGATATCTAATCATGCGATCAGTTCAGTTTAAGGATATATGGAATCATATTATCAGCTTTTTCGCGGAACTAATCGAATAACGTATCATTGTCTGATCAAGTGTCTAATCTTGCGATCAGTTGTCTCTCTATAATATGGACTCTTTTCTATAGTCATCATACTGAACCTAGCGAATTCAGAAACGCTAAAATGTTAAACTTACATCAAATATTTGAAAGCGGAGTGATATGTTTTAGAAGAATTTACTAATTGCCATTTCAGCGATCACTTCTTCAAGATCAGACTATCATACTAACACAGAAAACTCTCCAAATTACTTATAATACAAGTTTTCTTTAAGGACACATTGAAATCCAGCTTGTTCGCGAAACTAATAGAACAACAGATCATTGTCTGATCAGATATCTAATCATGCGATCAGTTGTCTCTCTATAATATGAACACTTATACATAGTCATCATACTGGATCAAGCGCATTCAGAAACTAATAGAACAACAGATCATTGTCTGATCAGATATCTAATCATGCGATCAATTGCCTCTCTATAATATGAACACTTATCCATAGTCATCATACTGAATCAAGCGCATTCAGAAACGATTAAATGTTAAACTAAAATTAAAAAGTTGAAAGCTATTTAAGAGAATTCACCGATCGCCATTCCAACGATCACTTGATCCATGATCATACTAGTGTAAGAAACTCACTAGACTGTAAGAAGTACAAGTTCAGTTCCAGGACATATTGAATTTCACTACCAACTTATTTGCCAAATAAATTATGGAACTACTCGGACTTAAACACGATCAGTATAATAATCTCAAAGAGAGCAAAATTTCCTTTGAACTACAAAGAACAGCAGGAATTAAAGAAAACGAAATGTTTCTTAATTCATTCTTAATAATCGATCATGGTTGGGTCAAGTGTCCAATCATGCACTCAGTTGTATCCCTGCAAACTAAAATCTTATCCCTGATCGTTGTACAAAAACAAGCAAACTCAGACATGATTAAATATTAAACTTACAGCAAATATTTAAAATCTAAATTTTCTAAACCTCCATGTTTTCAACTAAAATCCTTGTATCCTTGTTTATATTCATTAAATATTTATCAGCAAAATTGTATAAAAAAAAACAAAGAAATTTAACTTCGCACAATTTAAACTCATTTAATATGAGTATTCACTTACTACTAAAATATTTTCAGCTCTTTGAACATTCAGACAATCAAAGCCTTTTCATTTAATTCCAAAACGAAGTTAAGGGGAATTGCATTAAATAAAAAGAAACAACTTTATTGTTATTTACTTGCTAATCTTGACCATAAGTTTAAGTTTAAATCAGTTGCCTGTTGGCAGCCAGCCAACCAACCAGTCTCAATGTCTGCCTGTCTTTTGTAATAGTTTGTCTGGAATTTTGTTTTTTCAACTTTAAATTATTTTTAGATTAAGTATGTTTGGTTGTTTTACTGTTCTTCTTATTCCTTTAAGCTTTTTTTTTTCTTATCAAAAGTTGAGTTTTCATAACATTTTTGTTACACCAACCAAAGGTAACAACTAAATAACAATCAAAGATGACTGTAACAACACTAAACATCTTGTCGCGTCATTTATGTTTTGGTATTATTCTGGTTGCTGTTTGAGGTTCAGTCTGCTTTGGTTAGCGATTCTGTTATTGTATTAATAATGACCTAAAGGCTTTGGTTTTTAAACGCACCGTAATCAAAGAATATTTAAAGCTTTGCAACTTCCAAAGGATTAAAATATTAGAAGGGCTTATTGCAGTTATTCGATATTTTGAGAATTGGTATATCATGTGTGGGCAAACCACATTGGTATGTGGTCATTTGAATTTCCCACCAAACATCGATTTATGGTACCCAAAATGATTATGAATCAAAAATAAAAACGTCAATAACTTGTTAACATTCCCGGTCAATAAAAGAACTTCCAAACAAACGAAAAAGAAGAAGAAAGTTGTGAAAAGACGTGAAAAAGTGATGATTTAATGTTACTTTGAAAGTGGTGATAAATGCAGTTGTTTTGGAAGTACTTTTTCGAGAAAATCGAGTTAGTAAATTAGGTAGTTAGTTAGTTAGTTAGTTAGTAGTTAGTTAGTTAGTTAGTTAGTTAGTTAGTTAGTTAGTTAGTTAGTTAGTTAGTTAGTTAGTAGTTAGTTAGTTAGTTAGTTAGTTAGTTAGTTAGTTAGTTAGTTAGTTAGTTAGTTAGTTAGGTAGTTAGTTAGTAGTTAGTTAGTTAGTTAGTTAGTTAGTTAGTTAGTAGTTAGTTAGTTAGTTAGTTAGTTTAGTTAGTTAGTTAGTTAGTTAGTTAGTAGTAGTTAGTGTAGTTAGTTAGTTAGTTAGTAGTTAGTTAGTTAGTTAGTTAGTTAGTTAGTTAGTAGTTAGTTAGTTAGTTAGTAGTTAGTTAGTTAGTTAGTTAGTTAGTTAGTTAGTTAGTTAGTTAGTTAGTAGTTAGTTAGTAGTTAGTTAGTTAGTTAGTTAGTTAGTTCGTTAGTTAGTAGTAGTTAGTTAGTAGTTAGTTAGTTAGTTAGTTAGTTAGTTAGTTAGTTAGTTAGTAGTTAGTTAGTTAGTTAGTTAGTTAGTTAGTTAGTTAGTAGTAGTAGTTAGTTAGTTAGTTAGTTAGTTAGTTAGTTAGTTAGTTAGTTAGTTAGTTAGTTAGTTAGTTAGTTAGTTAGTTAGTTAGTTAGTTAGTTAGTTAGTTAGTTAGTTAGTTAGTTAGTAGTTAGTTAGTTAGTTAGTTAGTTAGTTAGTTAGTTAGTTAGTTAGTTAGTAGTTAGTTAGTTAGTTAGTTAGTTAGTTAGTTAGTTAGTTAGTTAGTTAGTTAGTTAGTTAGTTAGTAGTAGTTAGTTAGTTAGTTAGTTAGTTAGTTAGTTAGTTAGTTAGTTAGTTAGTTAGTTAGTTAGTTAGTTAGTAGTTAGTTAGTTAGTTAGTTAGTTAGTTAGTTAGTTAGTAGTTAGTTAGTTAGTTAGTAGTTAGTTAGTTAGTTAGTTAGTTAGTTAGTTAGTTAGTTAGTTAGTTAGTTAGTTAGTAGTTAGTTAGTTAGTAGTTAGTTAGTTAGTTAGTTAGTTAGTTAGTTAGTTAGTAGTTAGTTAGTTAGTTAGTTAGTTAGTTAGTTAGTTAGTTAGTTAGTTAGTTAGTTAGTTAGTTAGTTAGTAGTTAGTTAGTTAGTTAGTTAGTTAGTTAGTTAGTTAGTTAGTTAGTTAGTTAGTTAGTTAGTTAGTTAGTTAGTTAGTTAGTTAGTTAGTTAGTTAGTTAGTTAGTTAGTTAGTTAGTTAGTTAGTTAGTTAGTTAGTTAGTTAGTTAGTTAGTTAGTTAGTTAGTTAGTTAGTTAGTTAGTTAGTTAGTTAGTTAGTTAGTTAGTTAGTTAGTTAGTTAGTTAGTTAGTTAGTTAGTTAGTTATTAGTTAGTTAGTTAGTTAGTTAGTTAGTTAGTTAGTTAGTTAGTTAGTTAGTTAGTTAGTTAGTTAGTTAGTTAGTTAGTTAGTTAGTTAGTTAGTTAGTTAGTTAGTTAGTTAGTAGTTAGTTAGTAGTTAGTTAGTTAGTTAGTTAGTTAGTTAGTTAGTTAGTTAGTTAGTTAGTTAGTAGTTAGTTAGTTAGTAGTTAGTTAGTTAGTTAGTTAGTTAGTTAGTTAGTTAGTTAGTTAGTTAGTTAGTTAGTTAGTTAGTTAGTTAGTTAGTTAGTTAGTTAGTTAGTTAGTTAGTTAGTTAGTTAGTAGTTAGTTAGTTAGTTAGTTAGTTAGTTAGTTAGTTAGTTAGTTAGTTAGTTAGTTAGTAGTTAGTAGTTAGTTAGTTAGTTAGTTAGTTAGTTAGTTAGTTAGTTAGTTAGTTAGTTAGTTAGTTAGTTAGTTAGTTAGTTAGTTAGTTAGTTAGTTAGTTAGTTAGTTAGTTAGTTAGTAGTTAGTTAGTTAGTTAGTTAGTTAGTTAGTTAGTTAGTTAGTTAGTTAGTTAGTTAGTTAGTTAGTTAGTTAGTTAGTTAGTTAGTTAGTTAGTTAGTTAGTTAGTAGTTAGTTAGTTAGTTAGTTAGTTAGTTAGTTAGTTAGTAGTTAGTTAGTTAGTTAGTTACTTAGTTAGTTACTTAGTTAGTTACTTTTATATGATGTTACTGATCATTTCCTCTTCACCGGCTCTTTGTGACTCCTAACATGACATAAGTATTAATAGGACATGTTATGCCGAACCTACCAATCCAAATTAATTACCTTCTCATTTAAAATTTGTTAAACCAATTATTTCCGAAATATCTTAAAATTAAGTTACACTCCTTTTTTTCACCGCTTCGTAGATAAACTCATAAATATATTGAAAGCCTAATTTTTCTCTTTTTTCCCACATAAACTAGTTTAATTTCATTTATGTCAGTTACTTCTTGCAATATTATGATTTTACTCTTACCAACTTTTCTTTCATTTTAATGGCCAAAATTTACCGTTATACGAAAATTATAAACAACAAATAATTTTTGGTAAGCCAAATAGTTACACACTCACACACACTAACAATGTTTTAACAATATTTTATACGATGCCTAATAATTGTGCAACATATTGCATAATATTTTCTATAACAGAGACGTGGAAAAATTTGGGCTGTAAGTTGGAGGAGTAAGATACAGATTTGAAATATAACAGATTGTTTCGCTTAGAGAACCAGTTAAAGGATTAACCTATGCTCAATGTCATCCTGTAAGGACTTTCCATTTATTTGCAACCTTTTACCCAAGAAATCGAACAAGAGAGAAGTAGATATCTCCCACGCCCTTGACCACCATCTTACAACTGTAATATTTGTAATACAAACCAACTAAGAATTTGTCTATGTTTTTTTTTTTTCTTTTCAGTTTCTTTACTTTTAATATCTAACCTGAAGTTAATTCCACATGTTTGTTTTCGTAAAGGCAGCTTATATACGGGAAACTACATGAAAAGTTTATCGAAAAAAAAAGCACATAAACTTGGAAAAGCCCAAATCTAAATGAGCATAACAAAAAGCGAAAAAATCGCAAAATCAAAAGATGTTAAACTTAAAATACAGCAGAAGAATACTTAAAACTTTTAAAGGTGTGTCCACGAGAAGACAGTCAGTCCAAAGACCAACAAAATGACAACAACTGGTGAAAAAAAAAAACAAAACACTAAATACACTTGTACACTTGTGTAGACATCATTTGCTAGAAAAAAAAATAAAACAAACAGAATAATGTTAAAAATTTAGATAGTACAGGGTGTTATAAAAAGATTTAAATAAATTTTTGAAAATGAGAAGAAAATTAATACTTTTCCATATAAAATCGGCTGATGATTAAGGAAGATCATAAACTAATCTGCTGCAGATCATTTATGGATCTGTCGAAATATCGATCAATGATCTCTCATATTCCATAGCTATAGTTCTTTAATTTATCCTTCCATTATGAAAATATTGATCATCTACATATGATCACTTATATTTCCAGAAAAAAAAAATTATTTTTATATGAAAAACTGTAGCAGTCGATCTTGAATTCATCCTCCAATTGTCGATCGTTTTACATTTAAAATCTAATGATTGATGATGATCATAAACTGATCTGCTGCTGATCTTTAATGGTTCTCAAATTGAAAGTATAGAGAAATAGCGATCTATGATCACTCATATTTTTCATCAAAAACCTTAATTTAAAATTTGCCTGTAGATCCCCAGTTGATCCTCTTATCACTAAGAAAATAACGATCACCTATGATCACTTAAATTTGCCCCAAAAATGTGCATAAGATCCTTAATTGATCCTACAATTTTTCATCAATAATGGTTTTTATACATATGTAAAGCTTGGCTGGTGATCTTTAATTAGTCCTCTCTTTGGAAAATGGAGCAGATCACTTAAATTTTCCATTAAAACTAGACTTCTATATAAAAAAACCTAAAGTCTTTCATTGATTCTCTAACTGGGAAATCAACAAAATTCTACGAATTTCATTTAAAATGGTTTTTATAGGTAAAATCTCAAGTTGCTCATTAATTGATCCTTCAATTAAGTAAATAGTGATCATCTATAATCTCTTATGTTTTCCATCAAAAATCGAAAATTATACAAAAATATTTTAATTTGATCCAAAATTCTACGATCACTTAAATTTTCCATAAAAAAGTTGATTAAAGATCATTAAATCCAGGTGATCGTAAATAACGATCACCTGTGATCATTTACATTTTTCATCAAAAAGATATTTTTTTAATTAAAAAAAATTAAAATCGGCCGCCTGACTGCAGATCACTTGACTGATCCTCCAACTAAGAGCTATGCGATCACCTGTGATCACTTATATTTTCCCTTAAGATTCTAGTTTTATGCCACCAGCTTAAAATCGGCTGCACATTTATAGCATTTATTAAGTGTTCCTGTTCAAGAAAGCAGCAAAAAAAACATAGTTGGGAGTGTGATTGAAACGCTTGTCAAGCACAAATTGATTGCACAACAGTATTTTAAAATAACATGAAAATGCGGATAAAAGTCCAAAAAACTGAATGCCAAATCCAAAAAAAAATAAGTAAAACATATGATAATACGACTCATATGGACATTAGCCCAGCCCCTAAAGAAGAATATTTGAAGTCAATTTGGTTCTATATGAACTAAAACTTTTAGATATAAAACTTATGATAAATCAGATGTGAATAAGAAACCAATTTCCGGAAAAAGTTCTCTTTGAAACCAAATGTTTCTTGAGTTAGTTTCAAATAATTTCCAACAAATCTTTTTGAACAGATCTAATCCACATCCATTATAAAACGACATTTACAGTTGTAAGTACGTACTCGTATTTAACATGGAATAATAAAATCACAACCACTTGTCCGTTTGACTCACCTTCTGGTGATTGACTAACAGCCAAAAACAGAAGTGTGCAAGTTACCACTTAAGGCAATTTATCCAGCTGAGTGTATCCCAAATGACTAGAAGATTTTTTTGTTTGTTGTATATTTATAAGTAAAAATGCGTCTTTTTTTTTGGTATAAAACTAAACATACCAAAATTGTATGACTACTTACCACCACGGTGCACTGCATGGTTGGTCAGTAGTACAATACAACAAAGTAATATTAAGTAAGTATGTCTTACCTTAGGTAGTCATGTAATAGTTGCCAAAACCAAGAAAAATTATTTAACCGTTTTTTTTCCAATAAAATGTCGTATATTGCACAATTGGTTAAGAAGTATAAATATTTTCAATTGCTTAAATACAATTGAATAACTTAAATAAATTTTCTATTAGTTTAGATAAGAGTGTATTGTTTTAATTGTTGCTGCTTCGAATTGTTCTATGGGTTACTAGGTCAATAGTTTTAGATATGATAGAGGAAAAACTTCAACTACATAGTAGTTTGCTCCCAGAGGCGTTTAAAAAGTTTACATTATAACGTCAAGAGCCCAGCAAAGAATGAAATTGTTCATCGACAGTAAATTATTTTTTTCACAAAAGTTCAAAATTTTGCATTGGAACCCAATTGAGAAAATAACAAAATTCTGTGATCCATTTATCACAGTTCAGACCTTAATAGAACATATATGTATATAGTCCAGACTAAATTAGAGTCTATATTCCGGACTATAGTCGTGTACAGACCAAAGTCAAGTCTATGGTCCACACTATAGTCAAGTCCATAGCCCAGACTATAGCTGAGTATATAGTCGAGTCTATAGTGCAAACTATAGTCGAATCTAGTCCAGACTATATTTGAGCCTATCGTCCAGACTATAGTTAAGTCTATAGTCCAGTCTTTACTCCCCACTATAGTAGAGTTTACAGTCCAGACTATAGTTGAGTCTGTAATCCAGACTTAAGTGTAGTCTATATACAAAACTATAGTAGAGTCTATAATCAGGAGTATAGTCGAGTCTATAGTCTAGGCTATAGGCGAGTCAATAGTGGAGTCTATAATAAGTCTACAGTCGAGACTATAGTCGAGTCTTTATATAGTCCAGACAATAGTCGAGTCTATATTACACACTGAAGTCTAGTCTTTAGTAAAGACTAAGGTCGTGTCTATAGTCCGGACTATAGTCGACTCTTTAGTCCAGACTATAGTCGAGTCTATAGTCCAAACTATAGTCGAGTCTATAGTCCAGACTATAGTCGAGTCTATAGTCCAGACTATAGTCGAGTCTATGGTCCAGGCTATAGTCGAGTCTATAGTCCAGACTATAGTCGAGTATATAGCCCAGACTATAGTCGAGTCTATAGTCCAGACTATAGTCCAGACTATAGTCGAGTCTATAGTCCAGACAATAGTCGAGTCTATAGTGTCTATAGTCCGGACTATAGTCGACTCTTTAGTCCAGACTATAGTCGAGTCTATAGTCCAAACTATAGTCGAGTCTATAGTCCAGACTATAGTCGAGTCTATAGTCCAGACTATAGTCGAGTCTATGGTCCAGGCTATAGTCGAGTCTATAGTCCAGACTATAGTCGAGTATATAGCCCAGACTATAGTCGAGTCTATAGTCCAGACTATAGTCCAGACTATAGTCGAGTCTATAGTCCAGACAATAGTCGAGTCTATAGTCCAAACTATAGTCCAGACTATAGTCCAGACTATAGTCGAGTCTATAGTCCAGACAATAGTCGAGTCTATAGTCCAAACTATAGTCCAGACTATGGTCTAGACTATAGTCCAGACTATAGTCCAGACTATAGTCGAGTCTATAATCCAGACTATAGTCGAGTCTATAGTCCAGACTATAGTCCAGACTATGGTCCAGACTATAGTCGAGTCTATAGTCCAGACTATAGTCGAGTCTATAGTCCAGACTATAGTCGAGTCTATAGTCACGACTATAGTCGAGTCTATAGTCCAGACCATATACTCGACTAAAGTCCAGACTATAGTCAAGTCTATAGTCCAAACTAGAGTCAATTCTACAGTATAGACTATATTCGATTCTATTGTCTAGGCTATAGTCAAGTCTATTGTTTAGTCGAGCCTATAGTCGAGTCTATAGTCGATTCTATAGTCGATTTTATAGTAGATTCTACAGTCCAGACTATAGTCGATTCTATAGTCCAGACTATAGTGGGGTCTATGGTCGAGTCTATAGTCCAGACCATATACTCGACTAAAGTCCAGACTATAGTCTAGTCTATAGTCCAGACTAGAGTCAATTCTACAGTATAGACTATATTCGATTCTATTGTAGGCTATAGTCGAGTCTATTATTTAGTCGAGCCTATAGTCGAGTCTTTAGTCGATTTTATAGTAGATTCTACAGTCCAGACTATAGTCGATTCTATAGTCCAGACTATAGTGGGGTCTATGGTCCAGATTATAGTCGAGTCTATTGTCCAGACTATAGTCTAGTGTATAGCCCATACTATAGTCGAGTCTATAGTACAGACTATAGTAGATTGAATCCGGTCTATAGTACAGACTTTATTCGAGTCTATAGTTTAGACTATTGTTAATTTCATAGTCCAGAAAATAGTAGACTCAACCATAGCCTTAAAACAGACCTTTAGAGACGAACGTTAGAAACATTTTGTTAAAAACATTCTGTAATTTGTCTAAAATATTCTATTAGATTTAAACGATAAAACCAACAAACTAAACTTTGTTAACTTTCTTCGAAAATATGACATTAGTTCAGGTGTTTAAAATATTTTTGGAAAAAAGTACATTAATAATCATAATGTTGTTGAAGAAACGAGAAGGTGTTCATCATCACTTGATCTTACACAAATAATGACAAGTCATCGTTAAAACGCATTATTCGTATATTAATGAAACTTGTTTGAATTGGCATTGTTGGCATGAAGATAATCATGTGCTTATTGCTTGCTTGGAAGGGGTGCCAAACTGATTACTTGATAGTGACGAAAAAAATGTCACAGTTTTAGCAATGGCTAATGACCCCGAAAATTTTTAGCACTCGTCATGTTGAGAATATTTGGGAGACTATAAGAAATTAACGTCAGCCACCAATAACGAAACGAAGGTCTTAACCATGAAGAAATATGTATAATATCAAGATCATTAGTCAATTTCTTCTATGATATTTTTATTAAATCTTGCCCACCTCTGCTTCCCACATGATCATCACTCACTCTAACAAAAAGTACTTCTAATGGACCTGCAAGAAGAACCAAAAAAACACAATTTTAAATGATTTAATAATGACCAGCAAAATTTAAACATGCAAACACAGTTATTATGTTTTAGCCAATTTCGAGATAAGATTTTTCAAACTGGCAATTGTAAAAAACATTTACAAAGACATTGTTCGCAAAAAAAACAAAATATAAAAGAAAAGTATTTTTAAGAAATCAATAAGACATTTTAGCATAATAAGTATTTATTTATAAAAAAATATATATATATTTAAATGTACATCAACTAGACACTTTTTCGTTTAAGCAAACAACAAAGCTGTTAAACGAGAAATCAGCAGCAGTTAAGAATTTGTTTGTTTGTCAAACTGGCAAAAAAACAGAAGAAATATTTATTTAAAATGTCTAAAAATAGTAAAAGATATAAAAAAAATTCTATGGGCAAACAGCTGTGCCATATCATGGGGATAACATAAACATCTTTTAAATATTTGTCTAATGATAGTCACGTTTTGTGAATTTTCGTTCATTTGCTGTTAAGTAATAAAGAAAAATATTTATTTTTTTTATAGAATTTAAGGAGTTAAAGTTATTAAAAATTAAACAAATGACAATCACGGGGTATATTTATAATTGAAAAGAAAAAATAACTTTATTTGTGAAAAGCACTAATGCTTTTTGTGGGTTAGAAAAACAAGAGACTTAAGAAACAAACAGAGATTTGATCATGATGTGATATTAGAAATATAATATTTTTACGATTGAATCTACACATATATCCATTACTACGTGACTTTTTTCAATAGTGATGAGTCGAGTTTATAGTCCAGACCATAGCTTAGTCTATTGTCCAGACTATTGTTTAGTCTACAGTCTAGTCTATAGTCCAGACAATAGTTTAGTCTATAGTCCAGACTAATGTTTACTCTATAATCCAGACTATAGTTTAGTCTATAGTCCAGACTATAGTCTAGTCTATAGTCCAGACTATAGTTTAGTCTATAGTCCAGACTATAGTTTAGTCTATAGTCCAGACTATAGTTTAGTCTATAGTCCATACTATAGTTTAGTCTATAGACCAGACTATAGTTTAGTCTACAGTCCACACTATAGTTTAGTCTACAGTCCAGACTATAGTTTAGTCTATAGTCCAGACTATAGTTTAGTCTATAGTCCAGACTATAGTTTAGTCTATAGTCCAGACTATAGTTTAGTCTATAGTCCTCACTATAGTTTAGTCTATAGTCCAGACTATAGTTTAGTCTATAGTCCAGACTATAGTTTAGTCTATAGTCCAGACTATAGTTTAGTCTATAGTCCAGACTATAGTTTAGTCTATAGTCCAGATCATAGTTTAGTCTATAGTCCAGACTATAGTTTAGTCTATAGTGCAGACTACAGTTTATTCTATAGTCCAGACTACAGTCAAGTCTATAGTCCAGACTATAGTATAGTCTACACGTATATTATATACATTACTAAGTGACTTTTTCCAATAGTGCTGAGTCCAGTCTATAGTCCAGACTATAGTTTAGTCTATAGTCTAAACTATTGTCTAGTCTATAGTCCAGAAAATAGTTTAGACTATAGTTTAGTCTATAGTCCAGACTATAGTGTAGACTAAAGTCCAGACAATAGTCTAGTCCATAGTCTAGCCTATAGTCTAGTCAATTGGCGAGACTATAGTCTAGTCTCTAATCCTGAGTACAGTCTAGTCTATAATCCCGACTACATCCTAGTCCAGACTTTAGGGTAGTCTATAGCCCAGGCTAAAAACTACAGATAATAGTGAAGTCTATAGTCCAGACTATTGTCTTGTATATAGTCCTGACTATAGTCTGTTATTTAGTCCAGACTATAGTCAGGTCTTTAGTCAACGCAATAATCCAGCCTATAGTTTAGTCTTAAGTCCAGACTATAGTTTTGTCTATACTATAGTCCAGTCTATGGTCCAGACTATAATCTAGTCTCTAGTCCATACTATAATCTAGTCTAGTCTATAGTCCAGACTATAGTCTATTCTTTAGTCCAAACTATAGTTTAGTCTATAGTCCAGACTACAGTCTAATCTATAGTCCAGACTATATTCTAGTCTACATTCCAGATTATAGTCTAGTCTATAGTCTAGTCTATAGTCCAGACTATAGTTTAGACTAAAGTCCAGACATTAGTCTAGGCTATTGGACAGACTATAGTCTAGTCTCCAATCTAGACTACAGTATAGTCTATAGTCCAGACTATAGTCTATTTTATATTCCAGACTGTAGTCTAGTTTATATTCCAGACTATAGTCTAGTCTATAGTTCAGATTATAGTCTAGTCTATAGTCAGTTTAAAGTCTAGTCTATAGTCCAGTTTATAGCACAGACTATATTACAGACTATAGTACATACTATAGTACAGGCTATAGTTCAGACTATTGTACAGAAAATAGTTCAGAATACAGTACAGACTATAGTACAGACTATAGTTCAGACTTTAGTGCAGAGCATAATATAGACTATAGTCCAGACTATCTTCTAGTCTATAGTCCAGACTACAGTCTAGTCTATGGTTTATTCTAGTCTATGGACCAGTTTATAGTCCAGACTATAGACAAGTCCATAGTTTAGTCAGTAGTTATATTTAATATAGTATTAATTAATAGAGTAAAACATTTCAATTTTATGATCATCCCAAACTTTAAATGTTAAAATTCAAATATTATTTAAGATCACCGCGGAGCTTGCACAGACAACGATCTCCTCATAAAATTTAAAACAAAAATGTTGCAGTTAATTACACACATGTCTGTAAATGTAGACTTAATTCTGCCGCAGACCATATGCAACTCGGAGTCTTTATTATGATGTGTAAGTTCCAGCAATAAAAGGTGTTCGTTTTAATGAGCTCCTCACGTTTCATCTTTTTAACTGCTGCTCTAGTCCGACTTAAAGTTGATCATGATGTGCGCAACATCACACATGAACACCGCAACAAAAATATGTGGTTGAGGGCTTGGCCAAGATAAGAAGTAGTACTTACATATATACAAATGTATGTCTGAGTTTGCACAAAATTTGGAGACTTAAAAGAATGAAATATTTTTTGGAAATTAAAAATTTAGCAGTTTTTAACCAAATCCAAAAATACTTTTCAGAAGGTTCAAACAAATTTTTTAAGCTAATATTTTGATTTTTTACAAATGTAAATTTTAATAAAATCATTACTTTTCACAACTTGTTTTAGTAACTCACTCACTAAACAACTTCTGGACAATTCATAAACATATTTATTTGCACACCTCAAAGTATCTAAAGACAAGGTGTTGTTTTAGTTTTATTATTATATTTTTTTTTTGTTGTAAAGTGTGATTAAATTTTTAAAACAAGTTAACAAAATAACAACAACAATGAAATAAATGCGTGAGAAGCCTTATAAAGAAGCGACCAACAAAACCCACCATTCAACCAAACAACAAAGTTACAATTTTTTAGTTTAGTTACCCAAAAGCCTATAAACTTTTTACCAGTTTTTTATTTCGTTCCAACAAAGATGCATAAACTAGGTAATAGACATAAAAAATAGACGTGATGTTATTAAAATGAATGCGAAACGTAAAAAACTAAAAAATACAACAAATAGATAAAGGATCAAAAATAATAAAAAATTAAATAAAAAATGAAGTTAATAGTTTTGTGTAAAAAAAATATCAAAACTTGTATGAGAAGCTTAAGATAATAATCCAGCATAAGTTCTTGACTTTGTCTTTAGAGTGCGAGAAATTAAATTTTTATTTTTAACTTTAAAACTCATTAAATTTTAAAATGTTCTATATTAAATTTTATCTGTGTTTTTATAATGAATACCTTATAAAGTTGAAAAACATGTCATAACATGAATGGCAGTAATGACACCTTTACTTATACATAGATCAGATTGGTGTTCTTAAGTAAGGGATCACAGAAAAGAATGTAAGCAACTGGTTGTAAAATAATCTGGATCTAAAAATATTGAAAATTAAAATTGTTGTTCTAGTTCTAGTTCGGTTCTAGTTCAGTTCTAGTTCAGTTCTAGTTCAGTTCTAGTTCAGTTCTAGTTCAGTTCTAGTTCAGTTCTAGTTAGTTCAGTTCTAGTTCAGTTCTAGTTCAGTTCTAGTTCAGTTCTAGTTCAGTTCTAGTTCAGTTCTAGTTCAGTTCTAGTTCAGTTCTAGTTCAGTTCTAGTTCAGTTCTAGTTCAGTTCTAGTTCAGTTCTAGTTCAGTTCTAGTTCAGTTCTAGTTCAGTTCTAGTTCAGTTCTAGTTCAGTTCTAGTTCAGTTCTAGTTCAGTTCTAGTTCAGTTCTAGTTCAGTTCTAGTTCAGTTCTAGTTCAGTTCTAGTTCAGTTCTAGTTCAGTTCTAGTTCAGTTCTAGTCAGTTCTAGTTCAGTTCTAGTTCAGTTCTAGTTCAGTTCTAGTTCAGTTCTAGTTCAGTTCTAGTTCAGTTCTAGTTCGGTTCTAGTTCAGTTCTAGTTCAGTTCTAGTTCAGTTCTAGTTCAGTTCTAGTTCAGTTCTAGTTCAGTTCAGTTCTAGTTCAGTTCTAGTTCAGTTCTAGTTCAGTTCTAGTTCAATTCTAGTTCAGTTCTAGTTCAGTTCTAGTTCAGTTCTAGTTCAGTTCTATTTCAGTTCTAGTTCAGTTCTAGTTCAGTTCTAGTTCAGTTCTAGTTCAGTTCTAGTTCAGTTCTAGTTCAGTTCTAGTTCAGTTCTAGTTCAGTTCTAGTTCAGTTCTAGTTCAGTTCTAGTTCAGTTCTAGTTCAGTTCTAGTTCAGTTCTAGTTCAGTTCTAGTTCAGTTCTAGTTCAGTTCTAGTTCAGTTCTAGTTCAGTTCTAGTTCAGTTCTAGTTCAGTTCTAGTTCAGTTCTAGTTCAGTTCTAGTTCAGTTCTAGTTCAGTTCTAGTTCAGTTCTAGTTCAGTTCTAGTTCAGTTCTAGTTCAGTTCTAGTTCAGTTCTAGTTCAGTTCTAGTTCGGTTCTAGTTCAGTTCTAGTTCAGTTCTAGTTCAGTTCTAGTTCAGTTCTAGTTCAGTTCTAGTTCAGTTCAGTTCTAGTTCAGTTCTAGTTCAGTTCTAGTTCAGTTCTAGTTCAATTCTAGTTCAGTTCTAGTTCAGTTCTAGTTCAGTTCTAGTTCAGTTCTATTTCAGTTCTAGTTCAGTTCTAGTTCAGTTCTAGTTCAGTTCTAGTTCAGTTCTAGTTCAGTTCTAGTTCAGTTCTAGTTCAGTTCTAGTTCAGTTCTAGTTCAGTTCTAGTTCAGTTCTAGTTCAGTTCTAGTTCAGTTCTAGTTCAGTTCTAGTTCAGTTCTAGTTCAGTTCTAGTTCAGTTCTAGTTCAGTTCTAGTTCAGTTCTAGTTCAGTTCTCGTTCAGTTCTCGTTCAGTTCTCGTTCAGTTCTCGTTCAGTTCTCGTTCAATTCTTATCATACTAACTAGTACATTACGTAATCATAATCATTTTGACTTCCGTTTAGTAATACTGGCGCCTTAGAATAAAGTCATCCTGTTCCTTCATATAAGTCTTATATCATTAGCATTCCGCCCCAAAATAACATTATATCAAGTCGTTGAAATGTCTTCACCAAGAAACATTAAAATATGATTTATTAAGCAGAATAAAGAAAGGAAAAATATTTAATATATTAATACTTGAGAACAGACTTGGGCACAGTAAGAAATACATTAAAAGTAACAGGAAGTTAACTTAAGTACAAAATAATTGTAGAGAATAATCTTAACAAAAAAGTAAAAAGTTTATAAATGAGTTTCTCATACAGAAAACAAGCTTTTACAAATTATTCATAATTTTGTTTGGTCGTTCGATAAACTTCATTATTATGGCATAAAAGAACAAGTAGGTAATCATGATAGATGTACACTACATCATAGGTTTTCGGAAGACCTATTGTTTTTTGGGACTTAGATGTAGAATTGTTTTAAATTGCTCATTGAAAGGGTTGCATGGGAGGGTGTACATTAAGTTGTGTATAGAACGAATATGTTACAAATTTCACCCTTTAACTTACACATAATAATGATGTAGGGTGCAAAAAATAATATTCATACTGCAGACTTAGTTAATAATCTTTTGCCAACATTGTGCTTGTCATAATTTTAAGTAATTAAGAATTTTAACAAATTAATTAAAATGACATAAACACATATTTTATTTTGTTTATAATTTAACGATGTGTGTGAATTAGTTGAGTTTTATTAACATTTACAGGTAAAGTTTTCTATTTGTATTTAATAGTGATTGTATGTTTTTCTGCAGATGAACGATAAGGTAATCATGTTTGTTGCTTAAGTCTTTTGTTTTGTTTTTTTATGGTGAGCATTTGGTGCACAGTGATTGGAAAGGTGAAATTAATTGTTTCAAAAATATATATTTAACTTGTAATTTATTCAAAAATTTGTCATATTTATATGAGATTTGTAGATATTCGGTTAAGACCAAAATTCAAATAGATGGACGGACAAATGTAGAGGCAGACATATGGATGTTAGTCAATGCAGAACTATTACAAATATTTTATTTTTTCCCCAGTATAGTTTCATCCATTTTCAATATTAGTTCAGTCTTTAAAAAATATTCAAAATATTTAGCACTTTTCCCCACTAAACTTTGACTTTTAGCACACAAAGGCAACAACTCCTTGAAAAACACACACATTAAGCCAGACACCAAGATTATTAACATGATTAAAAACTAAACATTAAATAAAAAAAACTCAAAATCACATCATCATACAGCACTTACTAGCCTTCACTTTATGATAAGACATTTGCTCCCTGCCAACTTGTGAAAAGATTTTCAAATCCTCATTATATATTTATACTTATTTCTCCTTCATTTTATTAGAAAAAAAAAAACCCAAGATGACTTTCATCATCAACATCATCACAGAACAACCCAGACAAACATCAGATGACATTTGTAAGATTTCATATATTTTAGCCTTTTTAACCTGTGGCATGTTGCAGCCTGAAAGCCAGAAAAACAAAGAAATTGTTAACAATACAAAGCAAATGCAGCGACCAAGCGGATCAAACAACAACAGCAGCTGGTCATGCGTAAATTTATTGTAAACAACTAATCAACCATAATGAAGTTGGAGTCAAACGATTACAAAAAGGAGGAAAAAATTATCAAAAAAAAAACAGTAAGTAGTTTTGCTTGGGAAACTTTTCTATTAAACATTTTCCTTCAATTTAGAATTTAAGTGAAAAAGAAAAATATTATCTTAAATGGGTCAGTAATATTTTCTATTAAACATTGTTTTATTTAACAAGACAAAGCAAAAACTTAAACAGCTGTTAACAAAAAAATATTATACATATTCATTGTTTAAATATGAATGTTTAAACAATATTTATTGAAGTTTATTTGCAATGACATTCAAAATTATTTTTAGCAATTTTGTTTATTGTTGGGTTACAGCTATACTTGAAACCATAACAGTATAATGAAATTATTAAAAAGTTTGAAAAATGGCAAAGGAATTTAACTTCTATCTAAACTATTGTTTAAACAAAAATCAAAAAGCGATAAACTGATCTATAGTCTATACTACGGACTGATCTATTATCAACACTATAGAATAATTTTTAGTCGTCATGAACTTAGCCAGATCGGTAGTTCAGAGTTCAGTCTATACTCTCAACTACAGATCATACTAAAGTCATGAGTGAAGAATGATGTGTAATCAGGACTATAGTCTGATCTGCATGATCTGTAATTAGGGCTGTTGAATGATTTATAACCAAGGCTATATACTGATGTACAATTAAGACGATATAAATCTGATGTACATTGAACACGGTAGAATGATCTATAGTGAGAACTGTAAATTGATTAATAATCACGACTTGATTCTGATCTACAGTCAATAATATAGAATAACCTACTACCAAGACTATTATAGATTAATCTATAGCCAAGGCTGTAGACTGATCTATAGTCAAGACTGTAGACGGATCTACAGTCA
>NW_023994793.1:32500-142500 GCF_015586225.1 Lucilia sericata
AGTAGTTAGTTAGTTAGTTAGTTAGTTAGTTAGTTAGTTAGTTAGTTAGTTAGTTAGTAGTTAGTTAGTTAGTTAGTTAGTTAGTTAGTAGTTAGTTAGTTAGTTAGTTAGTTAGTTAGTTAGTTAGTTAGTTAGATTTGAATTTCCTTAAAAATCTTTAGAAGAGAGTCTTTTAGTAGGGTATTAATTATTTGTTTATTTATTTCCTATCCATTGAAGTTCAGGCAAAATTGGGCGTATATGTTTTGTGTCCATTTACTATAAAATTTACATGATTTTGTGTATTTCTTTTGACTTCCACTGGGTTTCTTTTCTTAGTTTTTTCCTGCTCCTAAACTTGCATCTTTGTTAAATAAAAATGCATTTCATTTTCTAGACAGTTTACATGATCAAAAAGCCTTTTGCAAAGACTTCTTTTGCAAGGGCCTTTGGTCAACATAAAACCAAACAAACAAAACAGCAAACATGTTAAAATGTCTGGAGGCCATAAAATGAAAACAAGCAGACAGACACTTGGATGGACATTGGTAGTACATGCTCACTTTATTCAAGGTTTATTTAGTTGCTGGTATATTAGGTTATAAAGACAAAGACGACAAGAACAGCAATAACAACAACAAAGGCAGCGGTCACTTGGTCAGTTGGTTTCTTTTTTAGTTTTTCCTTTGTAAGCGCCCTGCCCAGTGGTTGTGATGCAGCAAAAAAAAACGTTTGATTTTTCTTTTCTTTACATCGATTTTGATTACCGTCATTGTGTGTGTTCCAGAGTCAAATGTCTGGAAGCACACAGAACTTTAAACACCATCATATTGAATATATGTAACTGTCTGTGTGTTCGTCTGTATTTGTAGTCTTCTTGTATAGTTTATAAATATGCCTAATAGAATAGAAAATTTGTCCATAAACTATTCATTATCTTTAGGACAATTTAATTTCAGTCGTAAGGAATTCTTGTCATAATATTACAAACTTTAAACTCAAGAAAATATCGCTGGATATTTTAATCAGTTCTTGTTTGGTGTGGTAATAAAAATGTTGTGATTATTTTATTTTTATAAATTTATGAAAATCGAGTTTGTTGGTTGTTGTTGTGCATAAATTTAGTTTTTAATAATCAAAGTGTTTAGCGAAAATACAGTGTTTGGTGAAATATTGAGAACAGCATTGTTAAATAAAGATTGCTTAATACAAAATAGAAAAAAATCTTTGATCATTCATAATTTTCATAGGTTTAAGGAATTATATACATAATTCTTTAATCAACAAGCTAATTTTCAAAAACATTGTTATACCATGTATGTATAATCGTGTCCAACAACGCCCTCTATATCAAACAATATTTTCCTAATGAATTGTTTCTTTTCAACAACAAAATATTTATATTTTTCGTTTAATTTTCAACAACTTAACACCTTGAAGATTAAATACTTGTTATAAGGAAAACGGTAGAAAAAAAACTCCCTACTTGTGAGACTTGAATTTTTTTCCTTATTTCTATTCTTACGACTGACTTCAACTTCTATTATTTATTACAACTTTAGACCAACTGCAGTTACTCATAATGCCATCATCATTAATTTAGTTATTTTAGCATTAAAAAGCATTAGACCAAAGACTTACACACGATTTCCATGATTTTGTTGTTGTTAAAGTTGTTCCTTTTCAAAAGCTCATGCGTAAAGTTTTGCACATGTTAAACTTGATTTTCTCTACTGTTAACTCACTACTTTTTACAATGATGGCAATAATGCTGATTTGTATGTAACATTTTTGGGAAAACTAGCAGAATATAGATCGACAACATTATTGAATTAGAATTACGTTCAGTTCTAGTTCAGTTCTAGTTCAGTTCTAGTTCAGTTCTAGTTCAGTTCTAGTTCAGTTCTAGTTCAGGTTCTAGTTCAGTTCTAGTCAGTTCTAGTCAGTTCTAGTCAGTTCTAGTTCAGTTCTAGTTCAGTTCTAGTTCAGTTCTAGTTCAGTTCTAGTTCAGTTCTAGTTCAGTTCTAGTTCAGTTTCTAGTTCAGTTCTAGTTCAGTTCTAGTTCAGTTCTAGTTCAGTTCTAGTTCAGTTCTAGTTCAGTTCTAGTTCAGTTCTAGTTCAGTTCTAGTTCAGTTCTAGTTCAGTTCTAGTTCAGTTCTAGTTCAGTTCTAGTTCAGTTCTAGTTCAGTTCTAGTTCAGTTTCTAGTTCAGTTCTAGTTCAGTTCTAGTTCAGTTCTAGTTCAGTTCTAGTTCAGTTCTAGTTCAGTTCTAGTTCAGTTCTAGTTCAGTTCTAGTTCAGTTCTAGTTCAGTTCTAGTTCAGTTCTAGTTCAGTTCTAGTTCAGTTCTAGTTCAGTTCTAGTTCAGTTCTAGTTCAGTTCAGTTCTAGTTCAGTTCTAGTTCAGTTCTAGTTCAGTTCTAGTTCAGTTCTAGTTCAGTTCTAGTTCAGTTCTAGTTCAGTTCTAGTTCAGTTCTAGTTCAGTTCTAGTTCAGTTCTAGTTCAGTTCTAGTTCAGTTCTAGTTCAGTTCTAGTTCAGTTCTAGTTCAGTTCTAGTTCAGTTCTAGTTCAGTTCTAGTTCAGTTCTAGTTCAGTTCTAGTTCAGTTCTAGTTCAGTTCTAGTTCAGTTCTAGTTCAGTTCTAGTTCAGTTCTAGTTCAGTTCTAGTTCAGTTCTAGTTCAGTTCTAGTTCAGTTCAGTTCAGTTCTAGTTCAGTTCTAGTTCAGTTCTAGTTCAGTTCTAGTTCAGTCTATTCAGTTCTAGTTCAGTTCTAGTTCAGTTCTAGTTCAGTTCTAGTTTAGTTCTAGTTCAGTTCTAGTTCAGTTCTAGTTCAGTTCTAGTTCAGTTCTAGTTCAGTTCTAGTTCAGTTCTAGTTCAGTTCTAGTTCAGTTCTAGTTCAGTTCTAGTTCAGTTCTAGTTTAGTTCTAGTTCAGTTCTAGTTCAGTTCTAGTTCAGTTCTAGTTCAGTTCTAGTTCAGTTCTAGTTCAGTTCTAGTTCAGTTCTAGTTCAGTTCTAGTTCAGTTCTAGTTCAGTTCTAGTTCAGTTCTAGTTCAGTTCTAGTTCAGTTCTAGTTCAGTTCTAGTTCAGTTCTAGTTCAGTTCTAGTTCAGTTCTAGTTCAGTTCTAGTTCAGTTCTAGTTCAGTTCTAGTTCAGTTCTAGTTCAGTTCTAGTTCAGTTCTAGTTCAGTTCTAGTTCAGTTCTAATGCAATTCTGGTACTTTAAGGAATTACATATTGATCGAATTCCCCTTTTTAAACTCTATAGAGATAGAGATTCTTTCAAGTCGTGTTTACCTACAACTTATTTAATTTTCATGTTTTCGTTTTATTTTTAATTACGAATCTCATGTTGTTTTGGTAAATTAATCAATGACATTCATGCTACACTAAATCTTGTAAAACGACAACAACAAGTTGTAAAAATTATAAAAATAATGCTTTTCAAAACAAGCATAAAAAATAATTATATATCTTGGAATAAAGATGGCTACAGAGGACCTTACCCTGGTGACAAAAATTGTTTATCTCTATTTGAGATGATAAATTGGAGTGATAACAGATGTTTGCTATTTTTCAATCGAAACTTTATTTAGGGATCTTCAGCCAATTTAATGTTCCTCATAGCAAAACATTTGGAGTTATGAGAATCAACAGTTTTCAATGCCGAAGGATCTATTTTAACCAACAGTAGCGTACAAGAAATATTCAACAACTCGTTTCACTTGATATTTTCACAATTAATTTTCTGCCAACTTGTTACATGTAAAATTTTTACAGGCGAAATATTTTAAAAATATAATTGATTAGTATGGCAGAGTATCAAATTTCCGTTTATTAAAAATTCAATTCAAACACATAAATTAACGCAGTAGCACAAAATATTGAATGAAAAACTACATTCCTGTAATAATGAAATCCAAATTTATATACATAGTGCAACAAACTGACAGTTTACTTTACAACTTTAACGAGAACATACAAGGATTACAAATTTTAATTAAAACGTTGATAAAAGAACAAAAAATAATTTGAAAGCAACAGAGTCTAAATGTAGTTACTGTCATCACTTGTAATCTGTGCAAAATCTAGTTCTAGCTGGAACAATAACATTGAAAAACTATGATCGATTCAAAGCAGCGATCACTCTTTTACTGTGTTCACACACTCTTTCTTTCAATCACATTTTCTACTGACCTCTGTTGCAAACACCTAATATTAACACCTGCACCAACAAAAAAAAAATAAATTTTTTAAATTCACTTATTTTAACTAAACAACAAAACCACTAATAACTCCTAGAAAAAAAGACGAAAAAACTTCCAAACGTCTAATATTTATTCGCCAAAAATGTTAAACATGAAGAGGCTACAAAACACATGTGTTGCAATATTATAAATCATGTTGCATGTTTGTTAGCCACTTATATTTTAATGTTGTCATAATGTCAATTTATTTTACATTGCAGTCGTAGCAGCAGCAGCTAAAATCTATCTTTTCGTAATTATTAACAAAAATAAACATTAAAACATTAAAGAGAATTATTGAATAAAACGCAAATTAACAGCCACTTAAAGCACGTTAACGTTAAGTTAGATGCAAGGTTTAAACAAGTAAATAAAATAAAAATCAATCATTATACTTTAGCACGATCATTGGATCATTAACCTTTACGAAAGTTTTATTTAATAAAATATTGGATAATACATGTGTGAATATTAAAAATTGTGGAAAGCAAAGGTTATATATGTATATATATATTAAAATTTACGGGATTTTAATAATTTTAAATATTTTTTTTTATTTCAGTTTTAGCAGCTGCCATAACAAAATTTAGTACCTGATTAACTCTACTCATCATATTAGAATATAAACCATATACAGGACTATATAGTAGACACTAGACTATACTATTGACTAGACTATAGACCAGACTATGGACTAGAATGTGAACTACACTATAGACTTGAAAATAGATTAGACTATATAATAGACTTTAGACTCGACTATAGACTAGACCATAGACTAGACCATTGACTAGACTATAGACTAGACTATAGACTAGGACTATAGACTAGACTATAGACTAGACTATAGACTAGACTATAGACTAGACTATAGACTAGGACTATAGACTAGACTATAGACTAGACTATAGACTAGACTATAGACTAGACTATAGACTAGACTATAGACTAGACTATAGACTAGACTATAGACTAGACTATAGACTAGACTATAGACTAGACTATAGACTAGACTATAACTAGACTATAGACTAGACTATAGACTAGACTATAGACTAGGCTATAGACTAGACTATAGACTAGGCTATAGACTAGACTATAGACTAGACTATAGACTAGACTATAGACTAGACTATAGAGTAAACTATAGACTAGATATAGACTAGACTATAGACTAGACTATAGACTAGACTATAGACTAGACTATCACGACTCTAGACTATTGACTAGACTATTGAACTAGACTATAGACTAGACTATAGACTAGACGATAGACTAGACTATAGACTAGACTATAGTGTAGACTGTAGACGAGACTATAAACTAGACTATAGACTAGACTATAGACTAGACTATAGACTAGACTATAGACTAGACTACAGACTAGACTATAGACTAGACTATAGACTAGACTATAGACTAGACTACAGACTAGACTATAGACTAGACTATAGACTAGACTATAGACTAGACTATAGACTAGACTATAGACTAGACTATAGACTAGACTATAGACTAGACTGATAGACTAGACTATAGACTAGACTATAGACTAGACTATAGACTAGACTATAGACTAGACTATAGACTAGACTATAGACTAGACTATAGACTAGACTATAGAATAGACTATAGACTAGACTATTGACTAGACTATAGACTAGACTATGACTAGACTATAGACTAGACTATAGACTAGACTATAGACTAGACTATAGACTAGACTATAGACTAGACTATAGACGAGACTATAAACTAGACTATAGACTAGACTATAGACTAGACTATAGACTAGACTATAGACTAGAGACAGACTAGACTATAGACTAGACTATAGACTAGACTATAGACTAGACTACAGACTAGACTATAGACTAGACTATAGACTAGACTATAGACTAGACTATAAACTAGACTATAGAATAGACTATAGACTAGACTATAGACTAGACTATAGACTAGACTATAGACTAGACTATAGACTAGACTATAGACTAGACTATAGACTAGACTATAGACTAGACTATAGACTAGACTATAGACTAGACTATAGACTAGACTATAGACTAGACTATAGACTAGACTATAGACTAGACTATAGACTAGACTATAGACTAGACTATAGACTAGACTATAGACTAGACTATAGACTAGACTATAGACTAGACTATTGACTAGACTATAGACTAGACTATTGACTAGACTATAGACTAGACTATAGACTAGACTATAGACTAGACTATAGACTAGACTATAAACTAGACTATAGACGAGACTATAAACTAGACTACAGACTAGACTATAGACTAGACTATAGACTAGACTATAGACTAGACTATAGACTAGACTACAGACTAGACTATAGACTAGACTATAGACTAGACTATAGACTAGACTACAGACTAGACTATAGACTAGACTATAGACTAGACTATAGAATAGACTATAGACTAGACTATAGACTAGACTATAGACTAGACTATAGACTAGACTATAGACTAGACTATAGACTAGACTATAGACTAGACTATAGACTAGACTATAGACTAGACTAAGACTAGACTATAGACTAGACTATTGACTAGATTATAGACTAGACTATAGACTAGACTATAGACTAGACTATAGACTAGACTATAGACTAGACTATAGACTAGACTATAGACTAGACTATAGACTAGACTATAAACTAGACTATAGACTAGACTATAGACTAGACTATAGACTAGACTATAGACTAGACTATAGACTAGACTACAGACTAGACTATAGACTAGACTATAGACTAGACTATAGACTAGACTACAGACTAGATTATAGACTAGACTATAGACTAAACTATAGACTAGACTATAGACTAGACTATAGACTAGACAATAGACTACACTATAGACTAGACTATAGACTAGACTATAGACTAGACTATAGACTAGACTATAGACTAGACTATAGACTAGACTATAGACTAGACTATAGACTAGACTATAGACTAGACTATAGACTAGACTATAGACTAGACTATAGACTAGACTATAGACTAGACTATAGACTAGACTATAGACTAGACTATAGACTAGACTATAGACTAGACTATAGACTAGACTATAGACTAGACTATAGACTAGACTATAGACTAGACTATAGACTAGACTATAGACTAGACTATAGACTAGACTATAGACTAGACTATAGACTAGACTATAGACTAGACTATGACTAGACTATAGACTAGACTATAGACTAGACTATAGACTAGACTATAGACTAGACTATAGACTAGACTATAGACCAGACTATAGACTAGACTATAGACTAGACTATAGACCAGACTATAGACTAGACTATAGACTAGACTATAGACCAGACTATAGACTAGACTATAGACTAGACTATAGACTAGACTATAGACTAGACTATAGACTAGACTATAGACTAGACTATAGACTAGACTATAGACTAGACTATAGACTAGACTATAGACTAGACTATAGACTAGACTATAGACTAGACTATAGACTAGACTATAGAATAGACTATAGACTATACTATAGACTATACTATAGACTAGACTATAGACTAGACTATAGACTAGACTATAGACTAGACTATAGACTAGACTATAGACTGGACTATAGAACTAGACTATATCCTAGACTATAGACTAGACTATGGACTAGACTATAGACTAGACTATAGACTAGAGTATAGATAGACTATAGACTAGACTATAGACTAGACTATAGACTAGACTATAGACTAGACTATAGACTAGACTATAGACTAGACTATAGACTAGACTATAGACTAGACTATAGACTAGACTATAGACTAGACTATAGACTAGACTATAGAATAGACATAGACTAGACTATCGACTAGACTAAGACTAGACTATCGACTAGACTATAGACTAGACTATAGACTAGACTATAGACTAGACTATAGACTAGACTATAGACTAGACTATAGACTAGACTATAGACTAGACTATAGACTAGACTACAGACTAGACTATAGACTAGACTATAGACTGGACTATAGACTAGACTATAGACTAGACTATAGACTAGACTATAGACTAGACTATAGACTGGACTATAGACTAGACTATAGACTAGACTATAGACTAGACTATAGACTAGACTATAGACAATACTATAGACTATACTATAGACTAGACTATAGACTAGACTATAGACTAAACTATAGACTAGACTATAGATTAGACTATAGACTAGACTATAGACTAGACTATAGACAAGACTATAGACTAGACAATAGACTAGACTATAGACTAGACTATAGACTAGACTATAGACTAGACTATAGACTAGACTATAGACTAGACTATAGACTAGACTATAGACTAGACTATAGACTAGACTATAGACTAGACTATAGACTAGACTATAGACTAGACTATAGACTAGACTATAGACCAGACTATAGACTAGACTATAGACTAACTAAGACCAGACTATAGACTAGACTATAGACTAGACTATAGACCAGACTATAGACTAGACTATAGACTAGACTATAGACTAGACTATAGACTAGACTATAGACTAGACTATAGACTAGACTATAGACTAGACTATAGACTAGACTATAGACTAGACTATAGACTAGACTATAGACTAGACTATAGACTAGACTATAGACTAGACTATAGACTAGACTATAGACTAGACTATAGACTAGACTATGACTAGACTATAGACGACTATAGACTAGACTATAGACTAGACTATAGACTAGACTATAGACTAGACTATAGACTAGACTATAGACTAGACTATAGACTAGACTATAGACTAGACTATAGACTAGACTATAGACTAGACTATAGACTAGACTATAGACTAGACTATATCCTAGACTATAGACTAGACTATAGACTAGACTATGGACTAGACTATATACTAGACTATAGACTAGAGTATAGACTAGACTATAGACTAGACTATATACTAGACTATAGACTAGACTATAGACTAGACTATAGACTAGACTATAGACTAGACTATAGACTAGACTATAGAATAGACAATAGACTAGACTATCGACTAGACTATAGACTAGACTATAGAATAGACAATAGACTAGACTATCGACTAGACTATAGACTAGACTATAGACTAGACTATCGACTAGACTATAGACTAGACTATAGACTAGACTATAGACTAGACTATAGACTAGACTATAGACTAGACTATAGACTAGACTATAGACTAGACTATAGACTAGACTATAGACTAGACAATAGACTACACTATAGACGACTATAGACTATACAATAGACTACACTATAGACTAGACTATAGACTAGACTATAGACTAGACTATAGACTAGACTATAGACTAGACTATAGACTAGACTATAGACTAGACTATAGACTAGACTATAGACTAGACAATAGACTAGACTATAGACTAGACTATAGACTAGACTATAGACTAGACTATGACTAGACTATAGACTAGACTATAGACTAGACTATAGACTAGACTATAGACCAGACTATAGACTAGACTATAGACTAGACTATAGACCAGACTATGGACTAGACTATAGACTACGTAGACTATAGACCAGACTATAGACTAGACTATAGACTAGACTATAGACTAGACTATAGACTAGACTATAGACTAGACTATAGACTAGACTATAGACTATACTTAACTAGACTAGACTATATGACTAGACTATAGAACTAGACTATAGACTAGACTATAGACTAGACTATAGACTAGACTATAGACTAGACTATAGACTAGACTAGACTAGACTATAGACTAGACTATAGACTAGACTATAGACTAGACTATAGACTAGACTATAGACTAGACTATAGACTAGACTATAGACTATACTATAGAATATACTATAGACCAGACTATAGACTAGACTATAGACTAGACTATAGACTAGACTATAGACTAGACTATAGACTATACTATAGACTATACTATAGACTAGACTATAGACTAGACTATAGACTAGACTATAGACTAGACTATAGACTAGACTATAGACTAGACTATAGACTAGACTATAGACTAGACTATAGACTAGACTATGGACTAGACTATAGACTAGAGTATAGACTAGACTATAGACTAGACTATAGTCTAGACTATAGATAGACTATAGACTAGACTATAGACAATACTATACTATACTATAGACTAGACTATAGACTAGACTATAGACTAGACTATAGACTAGACTATATCCTAGACTATAGACTAGACTATAGACTAGACTATGGACTAGACTATAGACTAACTATAGACTAGAGTATAGACTAGACTATAGACTAGACTATAGACTAGACTATAGACTAGACTATAGGACTAGACTATAGACTAGACTATAGACTAGACTATCGAATAGACAATAGACTAGACTATAGACTAGACTATCGACTAGACTATAGACTAGACTATCGTACTAGACTATAGACTAGACTATAGACTAGACTATAGACTAGACTATAGGACTAGACTATAGACTAGACTATAGACTAGACTATAGACTAGACTATAGACTAGGACTATAGTACTATAGACTAGAACTATAGACTAGACTATAGACTAGACTATAGACTAGACTATACTAACTATAGACTAGACTATAGACCTAGACTAGAGACTACAACTACTATAGACTAGACTATAGATTAGACTATAGACTAGACTATAGACTAGACTATAGACAAGACTATAGACTAGACATAGACTAGACTATAGACTAGACTATAGACCCTAAAGACTATAGACTAGACTAGAGACTAGACTAATAGACTAGACGATATCACTAGACTATATCCGAGACAATTAGACCTAGACTATAGAATAGACTATAGACTAGACGTATAGACTAGAGTAGAGACTAAGACTATAGACTAGACTATAGACCTAGACTATAGACTATACTAGAGGACTAGACTATAGACTAGACTATAGAAGACTAGACTATAGACTAGACTATAAGACTAGACTATAAGCTAGACTGTAGACTATACTATAAAACTAGACTCCGGACCTGACTTTATACTAGACTATAGACTAAATTATGGAATATAGACTAGACTATAGACTATAAGATAGAATAGACTAGACTATAGAATATACCATAAGTAGACTATAGAATAATCTATAGAATAGACTATAGAATAATCTATAGAATAGACTATAGAATAGACTACAGAATAAACTAGGCTATTGACAACACTATTAACAATTGAGATAACCATGAAAATTGCTACTGAATTTACCACGTTCATCTAGGCACTGGTGTAAAATTTAAATTAAAACTCTACACGTTACTCATAACAACAAAAAACAAACAGCTGTTTAAATAACCTTTAAATTGTTTACCAACAATTAAATTGTTTAAAACAACCGTGACTCTTATACAAACATGCATTAAATGCGAAAAAAAAGCATTAAAAAACACAAACATGGATTAAAACATTTAAATCCCAGTTGATTAATTCTTAACGTTTTTTCCATTCCTTTACTTTTTTTCACTTCTTTCACACACTGACCCAACAAGTCTGGAAAAAATACGTCATAAATATTAATGGAACCAGAATTTGCAAAGTCAAAAGGTATGATTTGTTTTGCCTTAAATCCAGGAAAATGATAAAAAAACAATCTTAATACCACTCACGATGTGGTCATTTATTTTAAATGTGTGTAAAAAAATAACACACACTTTTGACTAGTTTAATTTTACAACAAAAAAAAAAATAGAAAATAGTTAAAATAAGTAGAAAAACCCAGTATAAATCAAACATAAAACTGCAACCAACAGCAACAAATTTTTACAGTTTTAATCTTGTTTTTGTATAAAACCGTTAGTTCTCCAGTATGTCCACTGACACTGGCATAAAGTCTTATTCTTCTTCTTCTGGTGCGTTGTCTTATTGCCTTAACTAAGTAAAAAGAACGCACGTACGTACGCCCGTCCGTCTAACAGACTGTTTGTCCGTCTATCTGTTTAGAACAAAAAAATTGTGATCTTTGTAGTTTTTAATGCAAGTGCGTGTACATAATTTGACTTAAAAAATACCCCAAGACAAAAGGACAGACATACTGGCTAAGAGACTTAGAATAAAATTACCACAAGAAAACATTTTTAGAATTTAAAGAACCACAAAATAATGTTAACTTGGCTATATATAACGCTTTATGGTAAAATACCACCACGTTTTAAATTTTATTCAGTTTCTTTTTTTTTGTAGTTTTTCTCTAAGCATTGTCGCTATTTTAAATACAAATATTTAAAATCTAGTTTTACGCACTACGATCAGAAATTTAATGCTAGAAAAAACACTAAACATGTCCCATGATAAACTGCATTAATTTCTTGATTGTTGCTGTTAATTCAGATTTTGTTTTATTCTCTCTAGATACTCTATAGTAAGCAATTTGCATACATTCTCAAAGTATAAATTTAAAAGGGAGAATAATGACCACCGAACTTCCGATTCAGAGCTAAAATCAAGCATATAATGTCTATAATCTAGGCCAACTAGGTATACGATGAACTAACTACTAACTAACTAACTAACTAACTAACTAACTAACTAACTAACTAAACTAACTACTAACTAACTAACTAACTACTAACTAACTAACTAACTAACTAAACTAACTAACTAACTAACTAACTACTAACTAACTAACTAACTAACTAACTACTAACTAACTAACTAACTAACTAACTAACTAACTAACTAACTAACTAACTAACTAACTACTACTAACTAACTACTAACTAACTAACTACTAACTAACTAACTAACTAACTAACTAACTAACTAACTAACTAACTAACTAACTAACTAACTAACTAACTAACTAACTAACTAACTAACTAACTAACTAACTAACTAACTAACTAACTAACTAACTACTAACTAACTAACTAACTAACTAACTAACTAACTAACTAACTAACTAACTAACTAACTAACTAACTAACTAACTAACTAACTAACTAACGAACTAACTAACTAACTAACGACTAACTAACTAACTAACTAACTAACTAACTAACTAACTAACTAACTAACTAACTAACTAACTAACTAACTACTAACTAACTAACTAACAACTAACTAACTAACTAACTAAAACTACTAACTAACTAACTAACTAACTAACTAACTAACTAACTAACTAACTAACTAACTAACTACTAACTAACTAACTAACTAACGAACTAACTAACTAACTACTAACTAACTAACTACTAACTAACTAACTAACTAACTAACTAACTAACTAACTAACTAACTAACTAACTAACTAACTAACTAACTACTAACTACTACTAATAACTACTACTAACTAACTAACTAACTACTAACTAACTAACTAACTAACTAACTAACTAACTACTAACTACTAACTAACTAACTAACTAACTAACTAACGTAACTAACTACTAACTAACTACTAACTAACTAACTAACTAACTAACTAACTAACTAACTAACTACTAACTAACTAACTAACTAACTACTAACTACTAACTAACTAACTAACTAACTAACTAACTAACTAACTAACTAACTAACTAACTAACAACTAACTAACTAACTAACTAACTACTAACTAACTAACTAACTAACGAACTAACTAACTAACTAACTAACTAAATACTAACTAATACTAACTAACATAACTTAACTACGAACTAACTACCTAACTAACTACTAACTAACTCACTAACTAATACGAACTAACTAACTAACTAACTAACTAACTACTAACTAACTACTAACTAACTAACTACTAACTAACTAACTAACTAACTAACTAACCTAACTAACTAACTAACTAACTAACAACTAACTAACTAACGAACTAACTAACTAACTAACTAACTAACTAACTAACTAACTAACTAACTAACTAACTACTAACTAACTAACTAACTAACTAACTAACTAACTAACTAACTAACTACTAACTAACTACTAACTAACTAACTAACTAACTAACTAACTAACATACCTAACTAACTAACTAACTAACTACTAACTACTAACTAACTAACTAACTAACTAACTACGAACTCACTAACTAACTACTAACTAACTAACTACTAACTAACTAACTAACTAACTAACTAACTAACTAACTAACTAACTAACTAACTAACTACTAACTAACTAACTAACTAACTAACTAACTAACTAACTTCAACTACTAACTACTACTAACTACCTAACTAACTACTAAACTAACTAACTAACTAACTTACTAACTAACTAACTAACTAACCAGTATTTGCAAACGTAACCCCCGTATAGGGCATTTGAGCTCATAAATATGTTAAGTGTTATTGTATCTCTTCAAAAATCGACAAAATTATTTTTTAATTTTATGTAAATCCAAATGGCACTTTAAATTTTCGTAATGATAGGGATCTATTTGACCCTAGCCCCCATACAGAGTTCCCTTACAGTAGATCACTTGAAGGTCAAAATTCACTTATATAATAATATCACAATAAAATTCTACAAAAATAACTTTAATATAGACGTTACCACCTCTGCAATGAATTACTAAGTAGGATGCTCAATATTCGACTCCACTTAAAGCACTTCCCTTCAAAGTTTAAACGATTCTGCAATTACTAACACTCACACTATTTGTCTCTCTAACTCTGTTTTCGTTCTAAAAATTAATTTCTTAAACTTAACTACAAAAAAAATACTTGTGTCCACTTTTTATTCTATACAGATTTTTCATATAAATTGTCGTTTATTCGTTTTTTTTTTCCTATTTTCTCCTAAAATATTGTCTGTAAACAGGAAATGTCAATGACATTAAATAAAATGATAGTAGAAGATACGTTGAACAAATCGTTTTTGTTTAAATTTTTTTTTTCTTTTTTTTTGCTTTTTTGTTAAATTCTATGATTGCGTGCTTAAAATTGCCCAACATTAAACAGCAGGTATTCGAGCAATTACATTTAACCAAACGTAGTTGCTAAGGCAGCAATAGTCCTCTTGGTTGAAAAAGTTTTTAATCATTAATAAATAAATAGAAGGAAAAATCTAAAAATTATTTATAATTACAGAAAAAAAATGTATGTGATTTTTATACCCTACATTGCAACGATTAGTTTTAGATGCTATACGTAACAGCTCTAGGTGCTTCTGCAGCATCTCAAAATTACCAACCTTCTGTCCCTCCGTCCATTCATAAGCTTTGTAAATGAATACTTCTTCTTCTAATCACAGTAGAGTTAGGGCATTATATGATCGTATATGCCTATACTTTATTTGCTTATTTTAACTATCTTATTAACTAACTTTATCTTACACTTAATTAAAATCAAAATAAATTAGAAAAATACTAAAAATTCATAATTTTTCAGATGACTTTTACAATGATATTGTGTAGACATGTGAAAAAACAAACGTGTATTCCATGTTTAAAATAAACTTTAACGTTGCGTGTTTAAAATTTGAAAAAAAATGAAAAAAGAACTTCATTCATATAGTAAAAACAAAGTGATGACAGTTAATGATTACAATTATGTGCAAACACAAAGTACACACACACACACACTTTTAAAGAAAATTCTAAACATTTGGACAAAATGAAATAAATTATCAAACAAGACAAATAAACAACTTAAATGAGATTTTTCTTTTTTGTTAAAAACGGAAATGAAATGAATTAAAATTTCAAATAAATCTATTACTTCAGTTAAAGAAAATTTTTGGTCTGTGAACGAGTTTTGATTCCGAAAGTAAAAAAGTGTTATGAAATATTGATGTTTTTACATCTCGGAAGTTAAGCAACGGAGCAGTAAAGATCAGAGATTAGATATCTCGAGTACTTGAGCAAGGTATTCTATATATGGGCCTTTTCAATCCGTATACTTAGAGTAAGTGTGTCGAATGTTTTTCTCTATGAGTGTATCGGATGAATGGAAAGTGTGCTGGGTTGAATGCTGATGGATGAAATGATACCATTGAATCTTCCTTCCTTGCCCAGGTATGTTCAACAAAAACTCTGTTCATACCAAAGTTACCACAGTGTGTTATCTGTGAGTAAGAACAAAATCCTCGACTTAGTTGATGGATTCGTGTTTCGGTCTACCGTATACGTCTCTAGGTGCTGTTGCCGACTCAACAGAGGCCATTCCATCTGCGCGGTTGCAAACGAAAGTAATGTTTTTACTTGACGGAAGTTAAGCAGCGGACCAGCAAAGATCAGAGATGAAATAGCTCGAGTACATGAGCGAAGTGCTTGTTCATGGACCGGCAGAACCATGTACATTTCCACCTGCGTGCAAGATGCATAAAGGGACGTTGGTGAGTCGTCACAAAAGCTCACCCTGTAGGTGAAAAAGACCACCGTGAAATAAGGCCAACACGGCAGATGTTCACGTAAAGAACTTCGACATTCATTCATACACATAGACAGACGGACGGACAGAAAGACTGACAGACAGATAGACGGACGGACAGACAGACAGACAGAGAGACTGACAGACGGACTTGACTAAATCGGCTTTGCTATCTTTATAGGGTCGGAAATATTGATCAATATTTAAGGTGTCAAAGCGGGTAAAAAGGGAATAATTCTACGTTCATATAACCAAATTCTAAAGAACCCAAAAATGCTTAAATATCATTCCTATGGATAGTTTAATCTAAATGGATGAAAATGTCTAAATATTTCGTTTGTTTTTTGGTACTTTTTTAGGTACCTTTGGTACATAATGTTCCAAATCAATAATTTTTTTATGTCCAGCTTTATAAAGCTGTTAAATTTGGAGTTAAATTCAACATTTAAGGGGAAAATATACATAAAAATTCACTTCAAAAGTAATTATCAAAGTTTAAAAGAATTTTCCCTTTTGAAAGCTCTACCTTTCTTCTTCCTCAGTTCCGTTTTCTTTTGCTCTTAAATATGATGTTACAATATGCAAATCATATCTTTATTAAACTACAATTTTCCAAAAGAAGCTTTCCCTATTCTAACTCCCCTCTTTTTGTCCCATCTAAAGTAACAAAGTTATTGGAGCAGTTTAATCTAAAAGCATGCCACAAATTTTGACAACATTATACGCATCTTTGAAAGCACAGTATGTGGTTGACAGCAAACAGCATGTTTTGTCTAGTTATACCCTACACCACTTTAGTGGGGAGGGTATATTGGATTTGTGCTGATGTTTGTAACATATAAAACTATTCGTCCTAGACCCACCTTAAAGTATACCAATCGGCTTAGAATCGTTTTCTGAGTCGATTAAGCTATGTCCGTCCGTCCGTCTGGCTGGCTGGCTGGCTGGCTGGCTGGCTGTCCATGTAAACCTTGTGCGCAAGCTACAGGTCGCAATTTTCGAGATAATTGGATGAAATTTGGCATGCACGTTTTATTTGACCCAAGGACGAAGCCTATTGAAAATGGTTAAAATCGGTCCATTATTTCACCTAGCCCCCATAGAACAGAACCCCCCGAAAAGGGCTTCTGAGCTCATAATTATGTTAAATATACAGATATATCGATAAAATACGGCACAACTAAGTTTTATAGAAGTCTTGATAACCCTGCCAAATTTCATAAAGATCGGGCCCCATTTGACCCTAGCTCCCATACAAAGTCCCCTTCAGAAAATTACTTGAATGTCCCAAATTAACTTATAAACACAAATATCGCGATGAAATTCAGCACAATTAAATATTATGTAAATATAAATATGTTCACAAAATTTTATCGGGCTTGGTCCATATTTGCCCCTAGCCCCCATATAAAGCCTCTTTCAGAAAATTGGTTTTTCATCCATAAATTGCTTAAATGTATCGGAACAAGGGAATATTGAAGATAAATGCGATATTATGAAAAATAAATCACATTTAATATTCATAACTGGTGTAGGGTATCATATGGTCGGCCACGCCCGACTATACTTTCTTACTTGCTTTAAATAAATTTATTTTTTGTTCTCTATTAATAAAACTAATCCCCCCCTCTTTACCAAAAAAAAAAACGCCAGCAGAAATTAATACCCGACATTTAAACAAAGTTGTTGTCAATTAGAAAACCGTTAAATTGTAAAACCATTTCCTGTCATCTGCAACTGACAACATTTACTAGGCAGTAAAAAAAAACAGAAAACTAATTAATTACATATTTGTTTGTATAACCAATATGTGTTAATGTTGAACAAAAAAAAACTATAAGATAAATAAAATATTTATTTGTAAATATGGGACAACAATATTAATTTACTATTTAAACTAAAAGAGAAATAGACCCCAACCGTTGCGCATGCTAACTACCAACCAATCAGCATTAAAAGATGGTTGAATTAGAAATCATTTAAATTATCTGCATTTATGCTGATGTTCTCATTATAAGTACTAGTGTTAGCATTTATTTCTAGTAAATCTAGTAAAATAAATTACAGTTTTAAACAAATTTGTACTGGTGTTTTATGCACTAGAAATTTATTTTCAATTAACATGCTCTAAAATTAAAATAATATATTCTACTTTTTATACCCTACTGCACTACAGTGGGACGAGTATTACATATTTGTGTTGATGAAAACCAAACAAAATTATTTGTTCTTTTAAAAACAACTTAAAGAAATTTCAATACGATTTGGATTGGCCATGAGAGTTTTTATCCTTTTGCTAGATCTCATGACAACCGGTCCATAGGGCCTTAAAAAAACACATATCATGCTGCAAACTAAACCGATAAAAACACTTCGATACTGATTTCCTTCTGTGTTATTTCTAAACAAAAATCTTCAAAAAAACTCAAAACAGTAGTAACAACCAGACGTTAAACAAATTTTAGTCTTTTTTCCAATTTTCCCCCCTAAACTTTCAGCCAATAATACACACTTGCTGTTTCCCAAAAAACCGAAACACTACTACATACCCTCTACTCCATAAGCTGTCCATCCATCCTATCAGTTTCTCTACTTTCTCAATAAAATAAAAAAATAAAAAAAAAACATTTAAAATTACCTAAAAAATGCAAATTTCATTAGTTTGTAACTTGATTTCGGTAATAAATATTTGAAATGTCTTCATTGCTGTTTAGTTTATTACGTTTCTTAGCATTTATTCATATTTCTTTTATTTTATACTTTTGTTTTTGTTTTTTTTTTCAAGAATTTTAAAAATTTTATGGTTTTATTACATTTATGGTGAATGGTTGGTTGGCAAACATGATCAACCATAAGCATTTATAGTATATGGTGTTTAGATATATTGTACAAGGAATAGTTTCAACAGGCTCTAAGAGAGACACAATAAAAACATATACGCTAAACACTTTTGAACCAACATGCGAACGCATGCTGGCCGGATCGATTTGGAAATGAACGAGGGTTGGGAGGGGAATGTTAAGATTATTCTAAATATCGGAATATACAGAGATCTATAGTCCCTGCTATGTATATATTCATCTACAGACTGATCTATAGTATAGACTGATCTATAGTACAGATATAGACAGATCTATAGACCAGACTATAGACTAATCTATAGTTCAGACTATAGACTGATCTATTGTCCAGACTATAGACTCTTCTACAGTCCAGACTATAGACTGTTCTACAGTCCAGACTATAGACTGATCTATAGACCAGACTATAGACTGATCTATAGACCAGACTATAGACTGATCTATAGACCAGACTATAGACTGATCTATAGACCACACTATAGACTGATCTATAGACCACACTATAGACTGATCTATAGACCAGACTATAGACTGATCTATAGACCAGACTGTAGACTGATCTATAGACCAGACTATAGATTGATCTATAGACCAGTCTATAGACTGATATATAGAAAAGACTATAGACTGATCTCTAGACCACACTATAGACTGTTCTATAGTCTAGACTATCGACTGATATATAGTCTATACTATAGAGTGATCTATTGTCTATATTATAGAGTGATCTATAGTCTAGACTATATAGTCCAGACTATATACTGATCTATAGTCCAGACTATATACTGATCTATAGTCCAGACTATAGACTTATCTATAGTCCAGACTATAGACGGATCTAAAGTCCATCATATAGACTGATCTATATTCCAGACTAAAGACCAATCTATAGTCCAGACTATAGATTGATCTATAGTCTAGACTATAGATTGATCAATAGTCCAGACTATAGACTGATTTATACTCCAGACTATAGACTGATTTATACTCCAGACTATAGACTGATTTATACTCCAGACTATAGACTGATCTATAGTCCAGACTATAGACTGATCTATAGCCGAGACTGTAGACTGATCTATAGTCCAGACAATAGACTGATCTATAGTCCATACTATAGACTGATCAATAGTCCAGACTATAGACTGATCTAGTCCAGACTATAGACTGATCTATAGTCCAGACTATAGACTGATCTATAGTCCAGACTATAGACTGATCTATAGTCCAGACTATAGACTGATCTATAGTCCAGACTATAGACTGATCTATAGTCCAGACTATAGACTGATCTATAGTCAGACTATAGACTGATCTATAGTCCTAGACTATGGACTGATCTATAGCCCAGACTATAGACTGATCTATAGCCCAGACTATAGACTGATCTATAGCCCAGACTATAGACTGATCTATAGCCCAGACTATAGACTGATCTATAGTCTAGACTATAGACTGATCTATAGTCCAGACTATAGACTGATCTATAGTCCAGACTATAGACTGATCTATAGTCCAGGACTATAGACTGATCTATAGTCCAGACTATAGACTGATCTATAGTCCAGACTATAGACTGATCTATAGTCCAGACTATAGACTGATCTATAGTCCAGACTATAGACTGATCTATAGTCCAGACTATAGACTGATCTATAGTCCAGACTATAGACTGATCTATAGTCCAGACTATAGACTGATCTATAGTCCAGACTATAGACTGATCTATAGTCCAGACTATAGACTGATCTATAGTCCAGACTATAGACTGATCTATAGTCCAGACTATAGACTGATCTATAGTCCAGACTATAGACTGATCTATAGTCCAGACTATAGACTGATCTATAGTCCAGACTATAGACTGATCTATAGTCCAGACTATAGACTGATCTATAGTCCAGACTATAGACTGATCTATAGTCCAGACTATAGACTGATCTATAGTCCAGACTATAGACTGATCTATAGTCCAGACTATAGACTGATCTATAGTCCAGACTATAGACTGATCTATAGTCCAGACTATAGACTGATCTATAGTCCAGACTATAGACTGATCTATAGTCCAGACTATAGACTGATCTATAGTCCAGACTATAGACTGATCTATAGTCCAGACTATAGACTGATCTATAGTCCAGACTATAGACTGATCTATAGTCCAGACTATAGACTGATCTATAGTCCAGACTATAGACTGATCTATAGTCCAGACTATAGACTGATCTATAGTCCAGACTATAGACTGATCTATAGTCCAGACTATAGACTGATCTATAGTCAGACTATAGACTGATCTATAGTCCAGACTATAGACTGATCTATAGTCCAGACTATAGACTGATCTATAGTCCAGGACTATAGACTGATCTATAGTCCAGACTATAGACTGATCTATAGTCCAGACTATAGATGATCTATAGTCCGGACTATAGACTGATCTATAGTCCAGACTATAGACTGATCTATAGTCCAGACTATAGACTGATCTATAGTCCAGACTATAGACTGATCTATAGTCCAGACTATAGACTGATCTATAGTCCAGACTATAGACTGATCTATAGTCCAGACTATAGACTGATCTATAGTCCAGACTATAGACTGATCTATAGTCCAGACTATAGACTGATCTATAGTCCAGACTATAGACTGATCTTAGGAAATTGATCTATAGTCCAGACTATAGACTGTTCTTTAGGTTAGACCATAGACTGATCTATAGTTCAGACTATAAACTTATCTATAGAATAGATTAAATACTGATCTATAGTCAAGACTATTGAATGATCTTTAGTCCATACTATTGATAATTTTATAGTGCGGACTATTAGCTGCTGAATAATTCAGACTATAATCTGATGAATAATGCAGACTATATACTTATCTTTAGCCCATACTGATTTATAATACGGACCATATACTGATCTATATTTCAAAAGTCATCTTGAGATGACAGATAATTTCTTTATTAGTTCTGAGTAAAAGCTTTGGATCAACCCTCGTATTCACCCATTTTTTTAACCAACATATGGACCGCAAGATATTCAGACTTAAACTTGCATTTGAGAAGAAGATGTATTTATACAACTCCTTATAAAGTTTATTACTTTTTGTGTGTAACTCTTACTTACTCCCATCTTAGTTTCATGCATGCATGAGAGTAGAGTTTAGTTTGTTTGTTCAGTTTAAGTTCAATTACGAGTGAATTACAAAATACATATAAAAAAGTGCTGAAACAAGTGTTTAGTCAGGTTGAAGCGTTTGTTTAGATACATTTTGATCAAATGCATTTGTATTGGTACAGATATGAGTAAATATTAAGGGGGCTATTAATGGTTCCATATCGAGAGAATACTTTTCAGAGTCGACTGATCAGCTGTCCAGATGTTTGACAAATCTGTAGTCCAGTATTTAGACTGATCTAGAGGCAAATCTGTAGTCTAGGATATAGAATTTTGGACAACAAATAAATTCGTGAATTTATCGTTTATGCTCTTAAATTAGTAAGATTGACATTTACCATAATACAAACGTTGAATTCACCCTAATGATTACAAACTTTTAAAAAGATGTTGGTGGTTCTAGCAATTGTTTGCGGCTGCTCAAAATGATTATGATGTTATGGTGGTATTGGTGTTGATATTGCAGTGGTTATTCCTAACCATGGGTTTTCCTTTTTACTTCCAACTATTATTCTGCAATTTTTTCTAGTTTTCCTTATTTTATAAGTTTATATTGCTCATATATATGAAAGAAATGAATATTGTGGTTTTGATTTATGCTTTTTAAGATATTAGAGAGACTCAGCTAATACGTACACACAAACTTGGACACTTATGTGGCCGTCCGCAACATTTGAAAATGGGTCACAGCAATTGTCTGTAATTATGTGATTAGTTAAACTTTATATGGTTAAAAATAAAATGAAATTCCATTGTTGATTATTGTTGGTAATAACAACAACAACATCAGCAGCATAAGCAAAAAGAGAAAACTAATTTTTAAAGAATTTTCGTCTCGTTGCACTTTGAAATGCATATTTGTAAATGGCTTAAGATATAAATCGATTAAAATTTTTGTTGGTCAACCATATATATGTGTTTGTGCAACCCACAATATTTATTTTTTTTCTGAGACCTTTTAAATTTACTTAATATTTTGTATTTACTGTGTCTAAGAATGAGGCAAAGTTTATTTAGAAAAATCTGTAAAATTTTAAAATCTTTTTAATTGATTGCATGCATAAGATACTGTTAAGTAGTGTGGGAATAGATAATTAACTCTAAGTAACTAGCAAATATCCCATAATTGGTAACACCTCTGGAAATAGGTTGTCTATAAAATAAGTCAATATAGTCGCAGGACCCTTTTGAAATTAGAAACGAAGCTTCTATGGCCATCGTTTATGACTCAAAGATATTTTGTTAGTATTGTCATAATCTGAACTATGGTATATAGTCTAGTCTATAGTATAGTCTATTGTCTAGTCTATAGTCTTGTCTATAGTCTAGTCTATAGTCTAGTCTATAGTCTAGTCTATAGTCTAGTCTATAGTCTAGTCTATAGTCTACTCTATAGTCAAGTCTATAGTCTAGTCTATAGTCAAGTCTATAGTCTAGTCTATAGTCTAGTCTATAGTCTAGTCTATAGTCTAGTCTATAGTCTAGTCTATAGTCTAGTCTATAGTCTAGTCTATAGTCTAGTCTATAGTCTAGTCTATAGTCTAGTCTATAGTCTAGTCTATAGTCTAGTCTATAGTCTAGTCTATAGTCTAGTCTATAGTCTAGTCTATAGTCTAGTCTATAGTCTAGTCTATAGTCTAGTCTATAGTCTAGTCTATAGTCTAGTCTATAAGTCTATAGTCTAGTTATAGTCTAGTCTATAGTCTAGTCTATAGTCTAGTCTATAGTCTAGTCTATAGTCTAGTCTATAGTCTAGTCTATAGTCTAGTCTATAGTCTAGTCTATAGTCTAGTCTATAGTCTAGTCTATAGTCTAGTCTATAGTCTAGTCTATAGTCTAGTCTATAGTCTAGTCTATAGTCTAGTCTATAGTCTAGTCTATAGTCTAGTCTATAGTCTAGTCTATAGTCTAGTCTATAGTCTAGTCTATTAGTCTAGTCTATAGTCTAGTCTATAGTCTAGTCTATAGTCTAGTCTATAGTCTAGTCTATAGTCTAGTCTATAGTCTAGTCTATAGTCTAGTCTATAGTCTAGTCTATAGTCTAGTCTATAGTCTAGTCTATAGTCTAGTCTATAGTCTAGTCTATAGTCTAGTCTATAGTCTAGTCCTATAGTCTAGTCTATAGTCTAGTCTATAGTCTAGTCTATAGTCTAGTCTATAGTCTAGTCTATAGTCTAGTCTATAGTCTAGTCTATAGTCTAGTCTATAGTCTAGTCTATAGTCTAGTCTATAGTCTAGTCTATAGTCTAGTCTATAGTCTAGTCTATAGTCTAGTCTATAGTCTAGTCTATAGTCCTAGTCTATAGTCTAGTCTATAGTCTAGTCTATAGTCTAGTCTAGTCTAGTCTATAGTCTAGTCTATAGTCTAGTCTATAGTCTAGTCTATAGTCTAGTCTATAGTCTAGTCTATAGTCCTAGTCTATAGTCTAGTCTATAGTCTAGTCTATAGTCTAGTCTATAGTCTAGTCTATAGTCTAGTCTATAGTCTAGTCTATAGTCTAGTCTATAGTCTAGTCTATAGTCTAGTCTATAGTCTAGTCTATAGTCTAGTCTATAGTCTAGTCTATAGTCTAGTCTATAGTCTAGTCTATAGTCTAGTCTATAGTCTAGTCTATAGTCTAGTCTATAGTCTAGTCTATAGTCTAGTCTATAGTCTAGTCTATAGTCTAGTCTAGTCTAGTCTATAGTCTAGTCTATAGTCTAGTCTATAGTCTAGTCTATAGTCTAGTCTATAGTCTAGTCTATAGTCTAGTCTATAGTCTAGTCTATAGTCTAGTCTATAGTCTAGTCTATAGTCTAGTCTATAGTCTAGTCTATAGTCTAGTCTATAGTCTAGTCTATAGTCTAGTCTATAGTCTAGTCTATAGTCTAGTCTATAGTCTAGTCTAGTCTAGTCTATAGTCTAGTCTATAGTCTAGTCTATAGTCTAGTCTATAGTCTAGTCTCTAGTCTAGTCTATAGTCTAGTCTATAGTCTAGTCTATAGTCTAGTCTATAGTCTAGTCTATAGTCTAGTCTATAGTCTAGTCTATAGTATAGTCTATAGTCTAGTCTATAGTCTAGTCTATAGTCTAGTCTATAGTCTAGTCTATAGTCTAGTCTATAGTCTAGTCTATAGTCTAGTCTATAGTCTAGTCTATAGTCTAGTCTATAGTCTAGTCTATAGTCTAGTCTATAGTCTAGTCTATAGTCTAGTCTATAGTCTAGTCTATAGTCTAGTCTATAGTCTAGTCTATAGTCTAGTCTATAGTCTAGTCTATAGTCTAGTCTATAGTCTAGTCTATAGTCTAGTCTATAGTCTAGTCTATAGTCTAGTCTATAGTCTAGTCTATAGTCTAGTCTATAGTCTAGTCTATAGTCTAGTCTATAGTCTAGTCTATGGTCTAGTCTATAGTCTAGTCTATAGTCTAGTCTATAGTCTAGTCTATGGTCGATCTATAGTCTAGTCTAGTATAGTCTAGTCTAGTCTAGTCTATAGTCTAGTCTATAGTCTATAGTCTAGTCTATAGTCTAGTCTATAGTCTAGTCTATAGTCTAGTCTATAGTCTAGTCTATAGTCTAGTCTATAGTCTAGTCTATAGGCTAGTCTATAGTCTAGTCTATAGTCTAGTCTATAGTCTAGTCTACAGTCTAGTCTATAGTCTAGTCATAGTCTTAATCTATAGTCTAGTCTATAGTCTAGTCTATAGCCTAGTCTATAGCCTAGTCTATAGTCTAGTCTATAGTCTAGTCTATAGTCTAGTCTATAGCCTAGTCTATAGTCTAGTCTATAGTATAGTCTATAGCCTAGTCTATAGTCTAGTCTATAGTCTAGTCCTATAGTCTAGTCTATAGTCTTGTCTATAGTCTAGTCTATAGTCTAGTCTATAGTCTAGTCTATAGTCTAGTCTATAGTCTAGTCTACAGTCTAGTCCTATAGTCTAGTCCATAGTCTAGTCTATAGTCTAGTCTATAGTCTAGTCTATAGTCTAGTCTATAGTCTAGTCTATAGTCAAGTCTATAGTCAAGTCTATAGTCCAGTCTATAGTCTAGTCTATAGTCTAGTCTATAGTGTAGTCTATAGTCTAGTCTATAGTCTAGTATATATTCTAGTCTGTAGTAGTTTGCAAAAAGTCTCTTGGTATATTAGCAAATCAGGTGATTGTCTTAACGACACCTTTAACAACTCTTTGTTTATTAACTCACTCACTTTTTAATAGTTTAACCTTTCGAACAATCATAGAAAACAATAACTTTGCACAAATTCCACCACCAACTGCAGTTTAGTAAGAAATAAAACAAGTTTTATGTCATGCAACGAAATGAAAATCGAAATGAACATAAATTATTGTCATAACAATTTCTTGGGTACTCTATTCGACAAATATTTAGACTTTAAACCATTAAATTTAAATTCAGTTGCTTGATTTTCAAACCACAGAACGGTCGGTCAACTGAGAAAAATAATTGTTTCGCAGACCATATTTTCTATTGAACAAATTGACGATGTTTCTTAACATTTTTATTAAAGTCATTATAACATTATTATTATTAATAATAACAACGATATTTAATAACTGTAAATTATTAAATGCTTCAGGTGAGTTAATAACATCTTCTTCTTTTTCTTGACTATCTTTACTACATGTGGCTTTTCGAATGTTATTATTTTTGCTTGTTATATAAAATTGCCCAGTTATAGATTTTAATTTTTTTAGTACTTGAAAATTATGGGCTGTAAAATGCTGGTCAAGTTAATAAAAATGTATGAATAAACAAACAACAACAAAAATATTCATGTTAAATATCATGGTTAAATAATCAACTTTCAATTGCAACGTTAAGAAAATAACTTTAATAGTTTGTGTGTGTGTTTTTTTTTGTTTATGGGTGTTAATAGTGCAACAGGTTTCTTTTGAAAATTAGTGGTTTTTAATATTTAGTGCCAAATTGTTAAAGCCTGCAATTAAAAAACTTTGCGAATGGGATAAAAGGTGTTAAAGAATTTAAATTGTGGAAATACATATGTATGTATGTTTATAAATGTAAAGTGGTATATTTTGAAAAGGTACTGCAAATGGAAACTGAAAATAATAATACCACAAAAAAATTACATCCTTTATTTCTGGGAATTTACTTGAAAATAGTTCGGCTAATGTCAAAAGTTCAAAAATATGCTTTTAAATTACACAAAACTGAAAAGGTACCTATTTTTAGTGATCAATCATATTTTCCATAAAAATCAATAGACTGGATCCGACTACACTATAGGCCAATATAAGAGAGTAGAACATAGAATAGAATACAGACTAGACTATAGATCAGACTATAGGCCTGACTATAGACTAGACTATAGACTAGACTATAGACTAGACTATAGACTAGACTATAGACTAGACTATAGACTAGACTATAGACTAGACTATAGACTAGACTATAGACTAGACTATAGACTAGACTATACTATAGACTAGACTAGACTAGACTAGACTAACTATAGACTAGACTATAGACTAGACTATAGACTAGACTATAGACTAGACTAGACTATAGACTAGACTATAGACTAGACTATAGACTAGACTATAGACTAGACTATAGACTAGACTATAGACTAGACTATAGACTAGACTATAGACTAGACTACAGACTAGACTATACACTAGACTATACACTAGACTATAGACTAGACTATAGACTAGACTATAGACTAGACTATAGACTAGACTAGACTACAGACTATAGACAATAGAATATAGACTATAGACTATAAACTATAGACTATAGACCAAAAACTATAGACTATAGATTATAGACTATAGACTATAGACTAGCCTAGAATAGAATAGACTAGACAAGACTAGACTAGACAAGACTAGACTAGACTAGACTAGACTAGACTAGACTAGACTAGACTAGACTAGACTAGACTAGACTAGAGACTAGACTAGACTAGACTAGACTAGACTAGACTAGACTAGACTAGACTAGACTAGACTAGACTAGACTAGACTAGACTAGACTAGACTAGACTAGACTAGACTTGACTAGACTAGACTAGACTAGACTAGACTAGACTAGACTAGACTAGACTAGACTAGACTAGACCAGACTAGACTAGACTAGACTAGACTAGACTAGACTAGACTAGACTAGACTATAGACTAGACTATAGACTAGACTATAGACTAGACTATAGACTAGACTATAGACTAGACTGTAGACTAGACTAGACTATAGACTAGACTAGACTAGACTAGACTAGACTAGACTAGACTAGACTAGACTAGACTAGACTAGACTAGACTAGACTAGACTAGACTAGACTAGACTAGACTAGACTAGACTAGACTAGACTAGACTAGACTAGACTAGACTAGACTAGACTAGACTAGACTAGACTAGACTAGACTAGACTATAGACTAGACTATAGACTAGACTATAGACTAGACTATAGACTAGACTATAGACTAGACTAGACTAGACTAGACTATAGACTAGACTATAGACTAGACTATAGACTAGACTATAGACTAGACTATAGACTAGACTATAGACTAGACTATAGACTAGACTATAGACTAGACTATAGACTAGACTATAGACTAGACTATAGACTAGACTATAGACTAGACTATAGACTAGACTATAGACTAGACTATAGACTAGACTATAGACTAGACTAATAGACTATAGACTAGACTATAGACTAGACTATAGACTAGACTATAGACTAGACTATAGACTAGACTATAGACTAGACTATAGACTAGACTATAGACTAGACTATAGACTAGACTATAGACTAGACTATAGACTAGACTATAGACTAGACTATAGACTAGACTATAGACTAGACTATAGACTAGACTATAGACTAGACTATAGACTAGACTATAGACTAGACTATAGACTAGACTATAGACTAGACTATAGACTAGACTATAGACTAGACTATAGACTAGACTATAGACTAGACTATAGACTAGACTATAGACTAGACTATAGACTAGACTATAGACTAGACTATAGACTAGACTATAGACTAGACTATAGACTAGACTATAGACTAGACTATAGACTAGACTATAGACTAGACTATAGACTAGACTATAGACTAGACTATAGACTAGACTATAGACTAGACTATAGACTAGACTATAGACTAGACTATAGACTAGACCATAGACTAGACTATAGACTAGACTATAGACTAGACTATAGACTAGACTATAGACTAGACTATAGACTAGACTATAGACTAGACTATAGACTAGACTATAGACTAGACTATAGACTAGACTATAGACTAGACTATAGACTAGACTATAGACTAGACTATAGACTAGACTATAGACTAGACTATAGACTAGACTATAGACTAGACTATAGACTAGACTATAGACTAGACTATAGACTAGACTATAGACTAGACTATATAGACTAGACTATAGACTAGACTATAGACTAGACTATAGACTAGACTATAGACTAGACTATAGACTAGACTATAGACTAGACTATAGACTAGACTATAGACTAGACTATAGACTAGACTATAGACTAGACTATGGACTAGACTATAGACTAGGCTATAGAATAGACTATAGACTAGACTATAGACTAGACTATAGACTAGACTATAGACTAGACTATAGACTAGACTATAGACTAGACTATAGACTAGACTATAGACTAGACTATAGACTAGACTATAGACTAGACTTTAGACTAGACTATAGACTAGACTATAGACTAGACTATAGACTATTATTATTATTTAAATATTTATATTTTCATGTGTTGAGATAAATTCTTTTTTGTTGGTTCTAAATTTTTGTTTCTCTTTTCACTTAAATAAAATGCGAAATTTTTGCAAAAACAAACAAAATAAATGTTTCCTGTTTTAATTATAAATCATCAGCAAACAATACTGGGAAAAGATAATGCTAAAACTAAATAAAAAATAAACACAAAACACATGTTCTTTTATATTTTTTTGTGGCCAATGAGGGTCAAGACTTATGGCCATAGATGTCACAGATAAACGAAAAACTATAAGTTGGTTATTTTTGCTGTTCTAATACTCTCCCATATAGAGTTTTGGTTCTTATGTGTGTTAAAACTAAAAAAATTAATGTTAAGAAAAATTATGGTCAGAAAACACATGTAATAATATGCAAAATTTGTTTAGGAAAGTAAATATGGCCCCTACGCAACTTTGTTGTTAGTGTTTAGAGGTAAGGCAGGTTTAATATAGGGTAATAGGTAATATAGAAATACCCTAACATCCTTAATGCGAAAAAAACTTAATTTTTTATACAGTTTTCATAATATTTCTCACAATAATGTAGATGTAGTCATTATAAGCCAAATGCAGTAATATCTATTGGTAATAATTTTAAACTTAATCCATAACACACATAAATATTGAATTTATAATCATCTTTCCCACAAACATTCCATACCACGGCTGTCACAAATAGAACCACAAACCTTAATAGACCATCAAATTGGTGGGTTCAAGAAAAAAAAAATAATAGAGAAGAAATATGTAGGTCTTTGGAAACATAACATAAGTGGTCACTTGGTTACTAGGTTCTTCTTTTCATTTCGAAACACAATAGATAATCATTTATTTTTTTTTTTTTTATATTTTGCGGCTTTTGTGTCCGTGTCCATGTCCATGTTTTCTGATGGTGATAAGGTGTGGTTGTTGTTTGGTGTTTGTTGTTTTGCAGCAAAAAAATAACAATATTTTATATAAACAACAGCAGTTATTTAAAGGTTCTCAGTTCTTTTATCTTATTTTGGCAAAATATTACCGACATACACATGTGTTCAACAAGTATTTTAAAGATCGAAACAAATTCAAACTTAATAAACGTTTCTTTATACTTTGCTGCAACAAAAAAACGTAAATAAAAAAACAACATGAATTAAGATTGATGAGTGTGCCAAATATTTTTCTTATTTCGCGGTTAATTCGTTGAATGGGTTACACGGTGTACACAGATACACTTACATACAGGCGAACACATATAAAGGAATATTAGGAGAATATTATTTCAGTTTTATACACGCGCTCTGCTACCCAATAGGGAACTTTTGTGGACTTTAGTCTAATCAAATTCATACAAAAAGTACATTCCAAAAGTTTCTTTTTCACAAAAAACTGCTATCATTCCAAAAACTATTTCCTACTGGGACTATATCTAACTTATCATTTATCTTATTTCTTTGTTAGCGAATTTCGAAAATTCCATTTATACTTCTATACTCCAACTCTCTCAGTATCTCTTATGTACAATTTAACTTAAGTTTACCTTGATTTATCGACATTTTAACAAATTTTATGTATTGACCTTTTGTTTAGGCAAAAGTGTCTAACCCCTTTGAGCGATTATGGTCAATAATGCGAAAATTCTTAGTAACAACAACAAAAAATGCCAATAAGTTCCTGATAAATGAGGCATTTAACATACATAGATAATTTAAAGATGTTGCCAAAGAATAGAAAAGAAAGTTTGTGTGTCAAAAGTCATCAGAATCTGAGAGACTTATTCTACAAAAAAGTTATAAATAGAAAATTTATCACTATTTGAGATACATTTTCTATAGAAAATTTTTCTCAATTTGTGATACATTTTCTATAGAAAATTTCTCTCAGTTTGTGATACATTTTCTATAGAAAATTTCTCACTATTGTGATACATATTCTACAGAAAATTTCTCACTATTTGTGATACATTTTCTAGAGAAAATTTCTAGACTATATACTAGACTATAAACTAGACTATAGACTAGACTATAGACTAGACTATAGACTTGACTATAGACTAGACTATAGACTAGACTATAGACTAGACTATAGACTAGACTATAGACTAGACTATAGACTAGACTATAGACTAGACTATAGACTAGACTATAGACTAGACTATAGACTAGACTATAGACTAGACTATAGACTAGACTATAGACTAGACTATAGACTAGACTATAGACTAGACTATAGACTAGACTATAGACTAGACTATAGACTAGACTATAGACTAGACTATAGACTAGACTATAGACTAGACTATAGACTAGACTATAGACTAGACTATAGACTAGACTATAGACTAGACTATAGACTAGACTATAGACTAGACTATAGACTAGACTATAGACTAGACTATAGACTAGACTATAGACTAGACTATAGACTAGACTATAGACTAGACTATAGACTAGACTATAGACTAGACTATAGACTAGACTATAGACTAGACTATAGACTAGACTATAGACTAGACTATAGACTAGACTATAGACTAGACTATAGACTAGACTATAGACTAGACTATAGACTAGACTATAGACTAGACTATAGACTAGACTATAGACTAGACTATAGACTAGACTATAGACTAGACTATAGACTAGACTATAGACTAGACTATAGACTAGACTATAGACTAGACTATAGACTAGACTATAGACTAGACTATAGACTAGACTATAGACTAGACTATAGACTAGACTATAGACTAGACTATAGACTAGACTATAGACTAGACTATAGACTAGACTATAGACTAGACTATAGACTAGACTATAGACTAGACTATAGACTAGACTATAGACTAGACTATAGACTAGACTATAGACTAGACTATAGACTAGACTAGACTATAGACTAGACGATAGACTAGACGATAGACTAGACGATAGACTAGACGATAGACTAGACGATAGACTAGACGATAGACTAGACGATAGACTAGACGATAGACTAGACTATAGACTAGACTAGACTATATTCTCAGAATCTGAGATACTTTTCTTATAGAAAATTTCTCAGAATCTGAAATACTTTTCTTATAGAAATTTTCTCAGAATCTGAGATACTTTTGTTATGGAAATTTCTCACAATCTGACATACTTTTCTTGTAGAAAATTTCTCAGAATCTGAGATATTTTTCCTATAGAAAATTTCTCAGAATCTGAGATACTTTTGTTATAGAAAATTTCTCAGAATCTGAGATACTTTTGTTATGGAAAATTTCTCAGAATCTGAGATACTTTTCTTATAAAAAATTTCTCAGAAACTGAAATACTTTTTTTATAGAAAATTTCTCAGAATCTGAGATATATTTCTTATAGAAAATTTCTCAGAATCTGACACAATTGTCTTACAATTTGGTATAAAAAATGTTCTTCTTACTTGTTCAAAAAATTTATTCTATAATGTTCCACACTAGATATTGTATCTTATTATTGCATAAAATTTATTACATTTGTGCTTGTTTTTTCTACAATATTTCTAACACACTTCACACCACATTTTTATCACAAAATCTAGATCATTTTGTGTTAAAATGAAAAAAAAAAAAAAAATGTCGCAAACTTCTTATGAAACTTATGGTATTGACACTGAATAGAATTTCCTTTTCTAATAAAAATTTACAATTTACGCATTTAGAAATTTTACCCAATTATAAAGATGACATTAATTTGATCTTGTTTTTGTATTGAATATGCCTGCCAGAGTGTCTGCGTAAGTGGCTGCAGGCTAAAAGAAACTGATAATTGAACTGATATTATTACTTTATTGTATAAAATAAAGAACTTACTAGTAGATAGAAAGTGGTAGAGGAAAATGCTAGATACTAGTGAAACATAAATTTGTAAATATTATTACACATGAGACTACAATAACCAATATAAGGTAGATAAACTAGACAGCTAGAAGCTGGTAGAAAATTTACGCATTTTAGTAAGAAATAGTTCAGTATAGTGATAACTTATGTATTCTGAACGTAATAGAATTGCTGGCTGTAGGCTACAAAATCCCACATAACTGTTTATCAGAATTCAAGTTAATTAAATAAAAACTCGTTAAGAAATTTTAATTACAAGTAATTGAACTTTTGATTATTTAATATAATTAAAAAAAACACCGTAAAAAACTTGTTTTTACCGAATTAATTATTCAGTTTAAAATACTTTGAAATTAATCTAGAACAAAATGTATACTTTTCAAATCAAAATCAATAAATAATAAATAAACAGCAATAAACTCCCAGATTTAATAAGGAAACAATTATCACATTAAGCTGCAACTTCCAATGAGTTTTTTGCAGCTCTCTTACTCTAACTACAAAACCAAAACGTCAATTGTTTATTTTCATACTCATAAATCTCATTAACAGCATGTGTTTGGCAGCCGTTTTAATGGTTTATTGGTTTTCTTTAAATCTTCTTGTGGTTTATCTCTACAACATCTATCTGCCGGCCTGTCTGCCAATAATTCTGACGTATTGGCATTTGCTATTTTTTCTTCTATTTCTATTGAATTTTTTATTTTTTGTATTGATGGAACCACTTCGTGACAAGTTGAAGCTTAAGTTACTAGCACATTAAGTATTTTTGAAGTTTTTAAGCAAAAAAAAAAAAAAAACTCAAAACTATTTAAAACAAACATTAGCTCATACTCTAGCAGGCTGTTAGATGTACAGTTTATTGACATGACGTTTAACCACAAGTTTACAAAAGATACGCTTTTGATATTGATAGAAATAAATGTTATGTGGGAAATTAAATAAAAAATATTTTAATATTTTTCTTCATTCACTTAATAAAACTTTTAAAATTGTTCTTTCTAAAGAGGTTAACAATATGCTTTAATGGAACAGATAAGTCTGTCAGATTGAGAGAAATTTTCTATTGAAAAAGTCTCTCAGATTGAGAGAAATTGTCTAAAGAAGAAGTCGCACAGATTCTAAGAAACTTTCTATAGAAAAAGCCTCTCAGATTCTGAAAATTTTTTTACAGAAAAAGTCTCTCACATTCTCAGAAATTTTCTATAGAAAAAGTGTCTCATTTTCTCAGAAATTTTCTATAGAAAATGTATCTCAGATTGAGAGAAATTTTCTATAGAAAATGTGTCTCAGATTGAGAGAAATTTTCTATAGAAAATGTGTCTCAGATTGAGAGAAATTTTCTATAGAAAATGTGTCTCAGATTGAGAGAAATTTTCTATAGAAAATGTGTCTCAGATTGAGAGAAATTTTCTATAGAAAATGTGTCTCAGATTGAGAGAAATTTTCTATAGAAAATGTATCTCAGATTGAGAGAAATTTTCTATAGAAAATGTATCTCAGATTGAGAGAAATTTTCTATAGAAAATGTATCTCAGATTGAGAGAAATTTTCTATAGAAAATGTATCTCAGATTGAGAGCAATTTTCTATAGAAAATGTATCTCAGATTGAGAGAAATTTTCTATAGAAAATGTATCTCATATTGGGAGAAATTTTCTATAGAAAATGTATCTCAGACTGAGAGAAATTTTCTATAGAAAATGTATCTCAGATTGTGGGAAATTTTCTACAGAAAATGTATCTCAGATTGTGAGAAATTTTCTATAGAAAAAGTCTCTCAGATTGAAAGAAATTTTCTATAGAAAATGTATCTCAGATTGAGAGAAATTTCTATAGAAAATGTATCTCAGATTGAGAGAAATTTTCTATAGAAAATGTATCTCAGATTGAGAGAAATTTTCTATAGAAAATGTATCTCAGATTGAGAGAAATTTTCTGTAAAAAATGTATCTCAGATTGAGAGAAATTTTCTATAGAAAATGTTTCTCAGATTGAGAGAAATTTTTATAGAAAATGTTTCTCAGATTGAGAGAAATTTTCTATAGAAAATGTTTCTCAGATTGAGAGAAATTTTCTATAGAAAATGTTTCTCAGATTGAGAGAAATTTTCTATAGAAAATGTTTCTCAGATTGAGAGAAATTTTCTATAGAAAATATATCTCAGATTGAGAGAAATATTCTATAGAAAATATATCTCAGATTGAGAGAAATTTTCTATAGAAAAAAATTTTTCTCAGATGGAGAGAAATTTTCTATAGAAAATATATCTCAGATTGTGAGAAATTTTCTATAGAAAATATATCTCAGGTTGAGAGAAATTTTCTATAGAAAATGTATCTCAGATTGTCAGAAGTTTTCTATAGATTGTAAGAAATCTTCTATAGAAAATATATCTCAGATTGTGAGAAATTTTCTATAGAAAATATATCTTAGATTGTGAGAGCTATTCTATAGAAAATGTATATTAGATTTTCTATAGAAAATATGTTTCAAATTTTAAGAATTTTTATATAAAATCAGCTCACATTTCAATTATTTTTTTTAATTTTGTTTATTTCTTTTTTATCCTTATATATTGACATTCCTTTCAATTGTCAATTCAATTATTGTTTTCATCCATCATACAGTAATCGCTTGAATGGTAAATATTTTGCATTTTTAATTAAAATTCTGAAATCGCAAAAGATATTTCGATTAGGTAAACATTTAAAAACCCAAAAATTCCTAGAATTACCTCAAGTGAAGAGAGGACTTTTTTGTGGTATTATATGTATACTTCCTCCCTTCTCATTAACAAATGCCAAACAAATTCGCAATTAACATAAACAACTCAGTATTGAAGATCAGATAAATTTAAACATTGGAATGTCTGTTTGTAAAATGTTTAACAAGAAATAAATTTTAATTCATTTGAAAAATATAAAATCCCAAAAAAAACCAAAGAAAACGATGAAAGTAAACAGCAAGTGTTAAAGCTGAAGTGTGGTAAAAGACGACCTAAAAAGGCCTTATAGTAGATACTGAAGTAAAAGTTTTTAAGAACAAAAAGATACATTTCATAAACTTAAAATCTCCCAGTTATACTATTTCTCCAATGAACAACTTTCATTCTTATACCATCTGCCTTAATAAACTCCCACCTCATGCATTGCTCTATGTAGGGTACTCTAACATTACATAAACTTACAAACATATAAAAAACATTTTTATTACCATCTTTTAATGAAGATAACGCAGTAAATTTATACGCATGTGAACACCAAACAAACAGAAAAGACACAAAAACACTCATTTAATACAGTATCAGCATAGACTAGTACTACTCCAGAGCTAACAACAACATTTCGAGGTGAATGTCGAGTTTCCTATTAGCGCACAGTAAACACTGTAGTTGATTTTCTTAGATTTCTAACGCGTGGTGTAGTGAGACACATGTGAAGTGTAGTCTTGAACTTATAAAAAAAATAATTGTTAATTTTTCGTATGTTAAGGTAAAAAAAAGTAAAAAAAACACAGTCATTGTAGGAAATGAAACTAACAGAGAGACAATGGGACAGACAGATAGACATACTACATAACAACTACAGTTTAATCTTTAAAATCTGAATGAGAAGTTGTTTAAAGTTAAGGTATAAAGTCATGAAGTCAAACACCTTTTGGTATTATGCTGTTTTTTTAATTTTAAGTCACACTTTAGGTGTCATTGCTATTTGAGGTGGTCAAATTTTTTTATGAAAAATTTTACATTTTTTTATAAAAAATTTAACATTTTCGGAGGTAAAGAGTGTCTCAGTTTGTGAGAAGTTTTCTATAGAAAAAGTGTCTGAATTACTTCAAACTTTTCTATAGAAAAAGTGTCTGAATTACTTCAAACTTTTCTATAGAAAAAGTGTCTGAATTACTTCAAACTTTTCTATAGAAAAAGTGTCTGAATTACTTCAAACTTTTCTATAGAAAAAGTGTCTGAATTACTTCAAACTTTTCTATAGAAAAAGTGTCTGAATTACTTCAAACTTTTCTATAGAAAAAGTGTCTGAATTACTTCAAACTTTTCTATAGAAAAAGTGTCTCAGTTACTGAGAACTTTTCTATAGAGAAAGTGTCTCAGTTACTTCAAACTTTTCTATAGAAAAAGTGTCTCAGGTTACTGAGAACTTTTCTATAGAAAAAGTGTCTCAGGTTACTGAGAACTTTTCTATAGAAAAAGTGTCTCAGGTTACTGAGAACTTTTCTATAGAAAAAGTGTCTCAGGTTACTGAGAACTTTTCTATAGAAAAAGTGTCTCAGGTTACTGAGAACTTTTCTATAGAAAAAGTGTCTCAGGTTACTGAGAACTTTTCTATAGAAAAAGTGTCTCAGTTACTTCAAACTTTTCTATAGAAAAAGTGTCTCAGTTACTTCAAACTTTTCTATAGAAAAAGTGTCTCAGTTACTTCAAACTTTTCTATAGAAAAAGTGTCTCAGTTACTGAGAACTTTTCTACAGAAAAAGTGTCTCAGTTACTGAGAACTTTTCTATAGAAAAAAGTGTCTCAGTTATTGAGAACTTTTCTATAGAAAAAGTGTCTCAGTTACTGAGAACTTTTCTATAGAAAAAGTGTCTCAGTTACTGAGAACTTTTCTATAGAAAAAGTGTCTCAGTTACTGAGAACTTTTCTATAGAAAAAGTGTCTCAGTTACTGAGAACTTTTCTATAGAAAAAGTGTCTCAGTTACTGAGAACTTTTCTATAGAAAAAGTGTCTCAGTTACTGAGAACTTTTCTATAGAAAAAGTGTCTCAGTTACTGAGAACTTTTCTATAGAAAAAGTGTCTCAGTTACTGAGAACTTTTCTATAGAAAAAGTGTCTCAGTTACTGAGAACTTTTCTATAGAAAAAGTGTCTCAGTTACTGAGAACTTTTCTATAGAAAAAGTGTCTCAGTTACTGAGAACTTTTCTATAGAAAAAGTGTCTCAGTTACTGAGAACTTTTCTATAGAAAAAGTGTCTCAGTTACTGAGAACTTTTCTATAGAAAAAGTGTCTCAGTTACTGAGAACTTTTCTATAGAAAAAGTGTCTCAGTTACTGAGAACTTTTCTATAGAAAAAGTGTCTCAGTTACTGAGAACTTTTCTATAGAAAAAGTGTCTCAGTTACTGAGAACTTTTCTATAGAAAAAGTGTCTCAGTTACTGAGAACTTTTCTATAGAAAAAGTGTCTCAGTTACTGAGAACTTTTCTATAGAAAAGTGTCTCAGTTACTGAGAACTTTTCTATAGAAAAAGTGTCTCAGTTACTGAGAACTTTTCTATAGAAAAAGTGTCTCAGTTACTGAGAACTTTTCTATAGAAAAAGTGTCTCAGTTACTGAGAACTTTTCTATAGAAAAAGTGTTTCAGTTACTGAGAACTTTTCTATAGAAAAAGTGTCTCAGTTACTGAGAACTTTTCTATAGAAAACGTGTCTCAGTTACTGAGAACTTTTCTATAGAAAACGTGTCTCAGTTACTGAGAACTTTTCTATAGAAGAAGTGTCTCAGTTACTGAGAACTTTCTATAGAAAAAGTGTCTCAGTTTGTGAGAACTTATCTATAGAAAAAGTGTCTCAGTTAGTGAGATCTTTTCTACAGAAGAAGTGTCTCAGTTAGTGAGAACTTTTCTATAGAAAAAGTGTCTCAGTTTGTGAGAATTTTTCTATAGAAAAAGTGTCTCAGTTTGTGAGAACTTTTCTATAGAAAAAGTGTCTCAGTTTGTGAGAACTTTTCTATAGAAAAAGTGTCTCAATTTGTGAGAACTTCTCTATAAAAAAAATGTCTCAGTTTGAGAGAACTTTTCTATAGAAAAAGTGTCTCAGTTTGTGAGAACTTTTCTACAGGAAAATCCTATTTACGGGAAAAGTGTCTCAGTTACTTAGATCTTTTCTATTGGAAATGTATATTTTCTATAAGAGAAGAGTGTGTCATCTACGACCTTTCTTTCTCTCATTCTGAAAACTTTACTATGGAAAAGATGTATGACTTAAAGAGAACATTTCTGGGAATAAAGGAAAACCTTCTTGTATGAAATGGAAAATTTGTTTATGGAAGAAAAATCAAAGTTTCCAAAGTGTTCAACATTTAGTACCACCCTACTATTTTTAACCTTATTTAAATTAGAAACTTAGTGCAGTTGTTATGTTGATTTTATTGTAAAACTTTAAAGGCCTGACTTCTTAATTCGAGAGTCCCAGTGTGAACAATTTTAATGACTATTCGCCTATCGAACCATCGGTGTTCTTTAACTAAAGAACTTTTGATTTTTTTTTTTTTTTTTCATCATAAAAGCAAAAGTTATATTTTTTAAGTAAAAGAAAAAAAGCAAACATTAAAATAAAGTTGTTGATTTCATTAGTAAATCCTATGTGTTCTTTAGGATTCTTTAGCGGACATTTAAATAAAAAGTTATCGTAAAAACAATTTAATGTGCATGTAGCATGCTTTTAAGCACTTTTGATAATATTGTTATTTTTCAAATGTCTAGTGTTTATTTAAGATTTTTGGATGATTTTCTTAGTTGTGTAGTTGTTAATTTTCTTTGGTGAAATGTTTTTGAGCATTCTTTAGCTGGTCATTTAAATAGTTTCGTTTGCTAGTAAAAATTTGTTTAATTTAATTGTTTTTTAAAGAGCATTTAAATGGTTTTAATTAAAACCATTTTCATGTTTAGAATGATAATTGCTAGTTTCAGTTGTAGTTTCTAGTTAAAGTAAGTAATTTTTTTTAATTATTATTCTTATGTTGTGGTTGAAAAACTTTTATAGAACTTTTAGTTTTAAAACTTTTTATTTCTTTTTCAAAACCCGCTACTTTTTATCTATTAATAGCTAACTCCCCTGGTCTCTATAAAAATAAATTCTACATAACAAGTTTGTTTTCTAAGTCTTTTGTTTTTGAAAGAAAAACTTTAGTTTTTTTCACAAAAATCGTTACTTTTATTCACTTTTATGCAATTCTAATCATGTTTTTACATAATTCTACAACAAAAAAATTTACAAATTTTCCCCCTTATATTAAAAAAATACTCACTATTTCTCTCACTATTTATTTTATTGTTTCTCCAAAGGAGAGGGGGAATAACAAATTATAAACGTGACTCATGTTGATGAAGAAAAAGCAACAGCAGACAAGAACACCACCATCACCAAGAAAACCATTCTAATATTGCATAAATTTTAAGTAGATTGTATAATTTTAACAAATTTCCACATGTAGCAATTGTTAAGGAAATCAATTCTCAAAACAAATTTACAAACCAAAAATTTCACCACTACCGACAGAAACCAGCTACAGCAGCAGCATAAGTATGCAAGTAGGAAATAAACAAATTTTGTGAATAAACTTTTACGGCAGATTTTTATTTGTTTGTTAACAAATGATAAACAAATCATTTCATTGCACGCCTTAACTATAATGGCTTGCCTGCAGAGTTCTTTAGAAGTAACAGCCAAAACGAAAAAAAAAACTTGTTGAAAATTTCTAACATTCAAACGAAACGTGTGTGTGTGTTAAACGAAAATCTATACCAACTAACTGCGGATGTGTGGAGGAGTTTATATGATTTCCACCTATGATGACTACTTGTTGGCATATAATTTCCATAATAATTGAAAAGCTCAAGAACAGCTCATGAACAAAAGTAACAAATTTTTATTGTGGTAATATTAATGTACAGTGAAAAAGAAAATTCACACATTTTGTATTATTTTTTCTTCTCATACAAACTAATAAAATTTCATAATTTTATTAACTTTTTCTATTTGTCATTTTTATTATTTTAGAATTGCACCACGTTTATTGTAATAAGGCTTTTATTTTGGTAGAATTGCCTTTGACATCAAATAATTCTGATCATTTTCTTAATACAATTTATTGGGAGAATTTACATTCGTATGCGCCGAAAGAGTGTCAGCCATTGTATCGTGAACGTGAAATCATTTTGAAAGTTTTCTTTAATGATTTAAGCAAATGTGGATTTTCGAGAAGTGTTAACAAATTGAGGGTAAGTTAATCAAATAACAAAATTTTTTAAAGTGCCCTACTAACTTAGTTCTTACTACTTACTTACTACTAGAACTGAACAGAACTAGAAGTGAACTAGAACTGAACTAGAACTGAACTAGAACTGAACTAGAACTGAACTAGAACTGAACTAGAACTGAACTAGAACTGAACTAGAACTGAACTAGAACTGAACTAGAACTGAACTAGAACTGAACTAGAACTGAACTAGAACTGAACTAGAACTGAACTAGAACTGAACTAGAACTGAACTAGAACTGAACTAGAACTGAACTAGAACTGAACTAGAACTGAACTAGAACTGAACTAGAACTGAACTAGAACTGAACTAGAACTGAACTAGAACTGAACTAGAACTGAACTAGAACTGAACTAGAACTGAACTAGAACTGAACTAGAACTGAACTAGAACTGAACTAGAACTGAACTAGAACTGAACTAGAACTGAACTAGAACTGAACTAGAACTGAACTAGAACTGAACTAGAACTGAACTAGAACTGAACTAGAACTGAACTAGAACTGAACTAGAACTGAACTAGAACTGAACTAGAACTGAACTAGACTGAACTAGAACTGAACTAGAACTGAACTAGAACTGAACTAGAACTGAACTAGAACTGAACTAGAACTGAACTAGAACTGAACTAGAACTGAACTAGAACTGAACTAGAACTGAACTAGAACTGAACTAGAACTGAACTAGAACTGAACTAGAACTGAACTAGAACTGAACTAGAACTGAACTAGAACTGAACTAGAACTGAACTAGAACTGAACTAGAACTGAACTAGAACTGAACTAGAACTGAACTAGAACTGAACTAGAACTGAACTAGAACTGAACTAGAACTGAACTAGAACTGAACTAGAACTGAACTAGAACTGAACTAGAACTGAACTAGAACTGAACTAGAACTGAACTAGAACTGAACTAGAACTGAACTAGAACTGAACTAGAACTGAACTAGAACTGAACTAGAACTGAACTAGAACTGAACTAGAACTGAACTAGAACTGAACTAGAACTGAACTAGAACTGAACTAGAACTGAACTAGAACTGAACTAGAACTGAACTAGAACTGAACTAGAACTGAACTAGAACTGAACTAGAACTGAACTAGAACTGAACTAGAACTGAACTAGAACTGAACTAGAACTGAACTAGAACTGAACTAGAACTGAACTAGAACTGAACTAGAACTGAACTAGAACTGAACTAGAACTGAACTAGAACTGAACTAGAACTGAACTAGAACTGAACTAGAACTGAACTAGAACTGAACTAGAACTGAACTAGAACTGAACTAGAACTGAACTAGAACTGAACTAGAACTGAACTAGAACTGAACTAGAACTGAACTAGAACTGAACTAGAACTGAACTAGAACTGAACTAGAACTGAACTAGAACTGAACTAGAACTGAACTAGACCTGAACTAGAACTGAACTAGAACTGAACTAGAACTGAACTAGAACTGAACTAGAACTGAACTAGATACTGAACTAGTACTGAACTAGTACTGAACTAGAACTGAACTAGAACTGAACTAGAACTGAACTAGAACTGAACTAGAACTGAACTAGAACTGAACTAGAACTGAACTAGAACTGAACTAGAACTGAACTAGAACTGAACTAGAACTGAACTAGAACTAGAACTAGAACGAGAACGAGAACTAGAACTGAACTGAACTGAACTGAACTAGAACTGAACTAGTTATTCATTTCTCTATTTTCCCTCAATTCATTATTCATTCTTGTTTTTTTACTTTTTGTTTCTTTTGATTTCAGGATTCTGTTTCATTCTATCAAAATCTTATTATACATCGAAATCATACTTCGTTATCGAAAATAAACATAAAATGTTTATACAAAATTAAAAAAACAAGAACAACAATATTAAAACACAAAATTGTGAAACGTGACGCCTTGCCTGAAGATTTCCAAGAAGATGTGTAAGTTTTATGCTAAAAAAAAGTTTGCAAATAAAAACTTTAAGAACCTCCCCGAATTTCTATTTTTTAAGAGATATTGAAATTCTTGAGACAGTAGAACAGAGAGCTCCTGAACCTCAAGTTCTAATGGAAGTACGACAAAATGATCAATTAATTGATGGTATGGTAACTGTCATACCCGGTACTCCTCTTGTAATGGAAATTAAACTTGATGAAGCTAGTAATGATATTTATGGTTTGAATGTCAACTATTTGCAAGTAACAGATATGGCGGAAATGTCTGAGACCATATTATTTAAGGGGTAAAATCATTAAATATTTAACATTGTTTTTTTTTTTTTAATTTTAAACTCGTTTTCAAAAGCTGCACAGTGGATCCTTATCTTTTTGAAAACTTTAATCTTACGGATCAGAAGTCTTTAAAATCTAAATTTCGAGCTTTTAAATTTCCCAATACAGCATTTGTACAATTTCGTGCAAATGTGAAAATTTGCTTACAAAAGTGTGCTCAACCTCAATGTATAGGCAGCAACTCCAAACAGTCTCGTAAAAGACGTAATCTAAATGATCGAGAAAACCACGTCTATGAGATTTTAGCTAGATTTGTTATAAAACTAAATGAAACCTATCAAAGCAATGAATGAAAATTAACATTTTTTAATGCTTTTTCTATTACAGCTGAATTGCAACAACTACAAAATCATGTTCAATTATTACATACAAAAAATTTACATCTTATTACTTGAAAAATAACTTTACATTCCCATGCCATTTAAAGAAAAAAACAAAATTGTACATTGAATGTAAAAAATTAATAATAAATTAATGTTTTATTACACACCCCCCATGGTTGTTTAAATATTATAACGTTATTGACTTCTTCATCTTTAACCAATAATAACTACAAATAAAAATGTTTTGGTAGTAATTTTTAAATGTTCTTCTTTAGTTTTTTCTTCTCGACTCTTTTTACAAATAATCAAAAATAATCTTGAAAAACCACAACTACTGAATGACCTGTATTTAATACACCGATTGCTTAAGGAAGGGGGACACGGTATAGCGAGTACAACTTTAAACATAAAACAATAATTTACTGTTAACGTCTGTTATGGAACATTTATTGCACGTTGCTGCTTCTTGTGCTGCCGCATTTACGCAAAATTATTCTTTTTCTACTGTTTTATTTGTAATATTTAACAGAAAACTTAAATTTGTATTCCCAACACATGATTTTTTCTTCGTTTTGTATTGTATAATCAGTTTTGTTGTGTCTGATGGTTTGTAGTTTGGTTTCGAAATGACATTAGATAAACCTGGTAGTATGAATTGATCCAATTTTTTGGTGCACCTAGTATAACACCTCATTTGTAATGGACTGAGAATCTAGAATCACTTCACGTTCAGTTCTAGTTCAGTTCTAGTTCAGTTCTAGTTCAGTTCTAGTTCAGTTCTAGTTCAGTTCTAGTTCAGTTCTAGTTCAGTTCTAGTTCAGTTCTAGTTCAGTTCTAGTTCAGTTCTAGTTCAGTTCTAGTTCAGTTCTAGTTCAGTTCTAGTTCAGTTCTAGTTCAGTTCTAGTTCAGTCTAGTTCAGTTCTAGTTCAGTTCTAGTTCAGTTCTAGTTCAGTTCTAGTTCAGTTCTAGTTCAGTTCTAGTTCAGTTCTAGTTCAGTTCTAGTTCAGTTCTAGTTCAGTTCTAGTTCAGTTCTAGTTCAGTTCTAGTTCAGTTCTAGTTCAGTTCTAGTTCAGTTCTAGTTCAGTTCTAGTTCAGTTCTAGTTCAGTTCTAGTTCAGTTCTAGTTCAGTTCTAGTTCAGTTCTAGTTCAGTTCTAGTTCAGTTCTAGTTCAGTTCTAGTTCAGTTCTAGTTCAGTTAGTTCAGTTCTAGTTCAGTTCTAGTTCAGTTCTAGTTCAGTTCTAGTTCAGTTCTAGTTCAGTTCTAGTTCAGTTCTAGTTCAGTTCTAGTTCAGTTCTAGTTCAGTTCTAGTTCAGTTCTAGTTCAGTTCTAGTTCAGTTCTAGTTCAGTTCTAGTTCAGTTCTAGTTCAGTTCTAGTTCAGTTCTAGTTCAGTTCTAGTTCAGTTCTAGTTCAGTTCTAGTTCAGTTCTAGTTCAGTTCTAGTTCAGTTCTAGTTCAGTTCTAGTTCAGTTCTAGTTCAGTTCTAGTTCAGTTCTAGTTCAGTTCTAGTTCAGTTCTAGTTCAGTTCTAGTTCAGTTCTAGTTCAGTTCTAGTTCAGTTCTAGTTCAGTTCTAGTTCAGTTCTAGTTCAGTTCTAGTTCAGTTCTCAGTCAGTTCTAGTTCAGTTCTAGTTCAGTTCTAGTTCAGTTCTAGTTCAGTTCTAGTTCAGTTCTAGTTCAGTTCTAGTTCAGTTCTAGTTCAGTTCTAGTTCAGTTCTAGTTCAGTTCTAGTCTAGTTCATTCTAGTTCAGTTCTAGTTCAGTTCTAGTTCAGTTCTAGTTCAGTTCTAGTTCAGTCTAGTTCAGTTCTAGTTCAGTTCTAGTTCAGTTCTAGTTCAGTTCTAGTTCAGTTCTAGTTCAGTTCTAGTTCAGTTCTAGTTCAGTTCTAGTTCAGTTCTAGTTCAGTTCTAGTTCAGTTCTAGTTCAGTTCTAGTTCAGTTCTAGTTCAGTTCTAGTTCAGTTCTAGTTCAGTTCTAGTTCAGTTCTAGTTCAGTTCTAGTTCAGTTCTAGTTCAGTTCTAGTTCAGTTCTAGTTCAGTTCTAGTTCAGTTCAGTTCAGTTCAGTTCAGTTCAGTTCTAGTTCAGTTCTAGTTCAGTTCTAGTTCAGTTCTAGTTCAGTTCTAGTTCAGTTCTAGTTCAGTTCAGTTCTAGTTCAGTTCAGTTCAGTTCAGTTCAGTTCTAGTTCAGTTCAGTTCTAGTTCAGTTCAGTTCTAGATCAGTTCTAGTTCAGTTCTAGTTCAGTTCTAGTTCAGTTCTAGTTCTAGTTCAGTTCTAGTTCAGTTCTAGTTCAGTTCTAGTTCAGTTCAGTTCAGTTCTAGTTCAGTTCTAGTTCAGTTCTAGTTCAGTCTAGTTCAGTTCTAGTTCAGTTCTAGTTCAGTTCTAGTTCAGTTCTAGTTCAGTTCTAGTTCAGTTCTAGTTCAGTTCTAGTTCAGTTCTAGTTCAGTTCTAGTTCAGTTCTAGTTCAGTTCTAGTTCAGTTCTAGTTCAGTTCTAGTTCAGTTCTAGTTCAGTTCTAGTTCAGTTCTAGTTCAGTTCTAGTTCAGTTCTAGTTCAGTTCTAGTTCAGTTCTAGTTCAGTTCTAGTTCAGTTCTAGTTCAGTTCTAGTTCAGTTCTAGTTCAGTTCTAGTTCAGTTCTAGTTCAGTTCTAGTTCAGTTCTAGTTCAGTTCTAGTTCAGTTCTAGTTCATTCTAAGTTCAGTTCTAGTTCAGTTCTAGTTCAGTTCTAGTTCAGTTCTAGTTCAGTTCTAGTTCAGTTCTAGTTCAGTTCTAGTTCAGTTCTAGTTCAGTTCTAGTTCAGTTCTAGTTCAGTTCTAGTTCAGTTCTAGTTCAGTTCTAGTTCAGTTCTAGTTCAGTCTAGTTCAGTTCTAGTTCAGTTCTAGTTCAGTTCTAGTTCAGTTCTAGTTCAGTTCTAGTCAGTTCTAGTTCAGTTCTAGTTCAGTTCAGTTCTAGTTCAGTTCAGTCTAGTTCAGTTCTAGTTCAGTTCTAGTTCAGTTCTAGTTCAGTTCTAGTTCAGTTCTAGTTCAGTTCTAGTTCAGTTCTAGTTCAGTTCTAGTTCATTCTAGTTCAGTTCTAGTTCAGTTCTAGTTCAGTTCTAGTTCAGTTCTAGTTCAGTTCTAGTTCAGTTCTAGTTCAGTTCTAGTTCAGTTCTAGTTCAGTTCTAGTTCAGTTCTAGTTCAGTTCTAGTTCAGTTCTAGTTCAGTTCTAGTTCAGTTCTAGTTCAGTTCTAGTTCAGTTCTAGTTCAGTTCTAGTTCAGTTCTAGTTCAGTTCTAGTTCAGTTCTAGTTCAGTTCTAGTTCAGTTCTAGTTCAGTTCTAGTTCAGTTCTAGTTCAGTTCTAGTTCAGTTCTAGTTCAGTTCTAGTTCAGTTCTAGTTCAGTTCTAGTTCAGTTCTAGTTCAGTTCTAGTTCAGTTCTAGTTCAGTTCTAGTTCAGTTCTAGTTCAGTTCTAGTTCAGTTCTAGTTCAGTTCTAGTTCAGTTCTAGTTCAGTTTAGTTCAGTTCTAGTTCAGTTCTAGTTCAGTTCTAGTTCAGTTCTAGTTCAGTTCTAGTTCAGTTCTAGTTCAGTTCTAGTTCAGTTCTAGTTCAGTTCTAGTTCAGTTCTAGTTCAGTTCTAGTTCAGTTCTAGTTCAGTTCTAGTTCAGTTCTAGTTCTAGTTCAGTTCTAGTTCTAGTTCAGTTCTAGTTCTAGTTCAGTTCTAGTTCAGTTCTAGTTCAGTTCTAGTTCAGTTCTAGTTCAGTTCTGTTCAGTTCTAGTTCAGTTCTAGTTCAGTTCTAGTTCAGTTCTAGTTCAGTTCTAGTTCAGTTCTAGTTCAGTTCTAGTTCAGTTCTAGTTCACTTCTAGTTCAGTTCTAGTTCAGTTCTGGTTCAGTTCTAGTTCAGTTCTAGTTCAGTTCTAGTTCTAGTTCAGTTCTAGTTCAGTTCTAGTTCAGTTCTAGTTCAGTTCTAGTCAGTTCTAGTTCAGTTCTAGTTCAGTTCTAGTTCAGTTCTAGTTCAGTTCTAGTTCAGTTCTAGTTCAGTTCTAGTTCAGTTCTAGTTCAGTTCTAGTTCAGTTCTAGTTCAGTTTAGTTCAGTTCTAGTTCAGTTCTAGTTCGGTTCTAGTTCAGTTCTAGTTCAGTTCTAGTTCAGTTCTAGTTCAGTTCTAGTTCATTCTAGTTCAGTTCTAGTTCAGTTCTAGTTCAGTTCTAGTTCAGTTCTAGTTCAGTTCTAGTTCAGTTCTAGTTCAGTTCTAGTTCAGTTCTAGTTCAGTTCTAGTTCAGTTCTAGTTCAGTTCTAGTTCAGTTCTAGTTCAGTTCTAGTTCAGTTCTAGTACCCAGTAAAGGTAACCAGTAAAGGTTCCCAGTAACAATCCTTCTGAAGTTAAAAACTAGTAACTAATTGTTGTCTCTTCGAAATTTTATACCCAATGTAGGGTATCAAACAGTTTATATTCGCAAAAGTGAAGATATCATTGTTGATACCTCTAATGTTTTCCATGCACGTAAACAAACGAAACAATACAAAATCGTTAAAGATTCTGGTAAAAACGCATCGTTGTAAATGTTTAACATGTTTAAAATGCGTAAATGAAGGAGAAGTTGCTAAACATCAATATAATAGATATTTAAAGTTTTTTCTTTTAGCTCTTTTGCGAGAAATGATAAAATCTGTTGAATGTTTATGAGGAAATATTGTTTTATTTTTCGTTATTTTTATGAGGTTGTTAAACGAATTTTATGGGAGTTTTCGAAATTGCAAATGTAATAGAAAATGTATGAAATAAAATTGTAGTTTGGTGTAATCGGAGGGAAATTACTAAAAACAAGTACCAAAATTTCATGTTTCTAGACAATAACAGCACGCAGCTTCATCCATAACGTATTGCACTCGCTCTGTTTTGTTGTTATAAACAAGCAAAATAAGTACAAAAACAATATTTATATGATGATGATGTTTGTTGTTGTTAATAATGTTCGTCTAAGCATGCCCAATAAATCTCAATATATAATTGCAACAAAAAACATCGAAACCATCAAAAAACATTATACACATTATTATGACAAAATGCATCAACAACAATATCAAATCCATGATGTCACATTAACAAAATAAACGTCAACAGAGACGTCACTATAACAAAACAAAAAAAACGCACAAATACATTTCATAAACAACAACACGCCTGCAGGCTTGAGTTGACAACCAACAACAAAATGAGATGACCTGATGAAAGCAAAACCTTTAAAACAATAACAACGCTGTATATAACAACAAAAAAGTTGTAGAGAAAATATGTACAACAAGAATAACACTTAAGAACAAATCATAGGTAATAAAGGCCTGCACAAGTCAATTTGTTATTTAACAAATTGTTATCTTATTGTTTACTTGCGCAGGCCTTTAATAGGTATTTAATATTAATAACTTTCTTACTTGTTTTTCTTATAATTGGTGACTTCCCACGATAGTGATGGGTGTTGGCGGCAGCATGTAGAAATTTCTTAAAAAATACACTTTAACACTTTTTTCTGTTATTTGCACTTGTTGATCACTTAATTAATACTTTAAATTAATTTGATTATTATTAAATTATTATGAAAAACATAAGTAATTTTTAAACGCGTCTTTATACATTTTAACAATTTTGCCACCGCTTAGTTTAACGATTAAGAGAAAACTAAAAGCAGAATATGCAAATGAAAGGGAATAGGTAAAATGTCAAAACGTCAAAATGTCAAAATGCTTAATTTTATTAGTTTTCTAAAATCCTTAAGGTATGCTAAGGATTTTGCGTGTTTAGTTTTTATACATATGTATATATGTACATAGATGCATGGGCATTTCTGAACTATTAAACACATTATATGTATAGTCTATTTTATAGTCTAGTTTATAGTCTACTATATAGTCTAGTTTGTAGTCTAGTTTATAATCTAGTTTATAGTCTAGTTTATAGTCTTTTTAGAAATCTAGTTTATAGTCTTTTTTAGAAGTCTAGTTTATAGTATTTTTTAAAAGTCTAGTCTATAGTCTAGTCTATAGTCTAGTCTATAGTCTAGTCTATGGTCTAGTCTATAGTCTACTTAGTCTAGTCTAGTCTATAGTCTAGTCTATAGTCTAGTTATAAGTCTAGTCTATAGTCTAGTTCTATAGTCTAGTCTATGTCTAGTCTATAGTCTAGTCTATAGTCTAGTCTATAGTCTAGTCTTATAGTCTAGTCTATAGTCTAGTCTATAGTCTAGTCTATAGTCTAGTCTATAGTCTAGTCTATAGTCTAGTCTATAGTCTAGTCTATAGTCTAGTCTATAGTCTAGTCTATAGTCTAGTCTATAGTCTATAGTCTAGTCTATAGTCTAGTCTATAGTCTAGTCTATAGTCTAGTCTATAGTCTAGTCTATAGTCTAGTCTATAGTCTAGTCTATAGTCTAGTCTATAGTCTAGTCTATAGTCTAGTCTATAGTCTAGTCTATAGTCTAGTCTATAGTCTAGTCTATAGTCTAGTCTATAGTCTAGTCTATAGTCTAGTCTATAGTCTAGTCTATAGTCTAGTCTATAGTCTAGTCTATAGTCTAGTCTATAGTCTAGTCTATAGTCTAGTCTATAGTCTAGTCTATAGTCTAGTCTATAGTCTAGTCTATAGTCTAGTCTATAGTCTAGTCTATAGTCTAGTCTATAGTCTAGTCTATAGTCTAGTCTATAGTCTAGTCTATAGTCTAGTCTATAGTCTAGTCTATAGTCTAGTCTATAGTCTAGTCTATAGTCTAGTCTATAGTCTAGTCTATAGTCTAGTCTATAGTCTAGTCTATAGTCTAGTCTATAGTCTAGTCTATAGTCTAGTCTATAGTCTAGTCTATAGTCTAGTCTATAGTCTAGTCTATAGTCTAGTCTATAGTCTAGTCTATAGTCTAGTCTATAGTATAGTCTATAGTCTAGTCTATAGTCTAGTCTATAGTCTAGTCTATAGTCTAATCTATAGTCTAGTCTATAGTCTAGTCTATAGTCTAGTCTATAGTCTATAGTCTAGTCTATAGTCTAGTCTATAGTCTAGTCTATAGTCTAGTCTATAGTCTAGTCTATAGTCTAGTCTATAGTCTAGTCTATAGTCTAGTCTATAGTCTAGTCTATAGTCTAGTCTATAGTCTAGTCTATAGTCTATAGTCTAGTCTATAGTCTAGTCTATAGTCTAGTCTATAGTCTAGTCTATAGTCTAGTCTATAGTCTAGTCTATAGTCTAGTCTATAGTCTAGTCTATAGTCTAGTCTATAGTCTAGTCTATAGTCTAGTCTATAGTCTAGTCTATAGTCTAGTCTATAGTCTAGTCTATAGTCTAGTCTATAGTCTAGTCTATAGTCTAGTCTATAGTCTAGTCTATAGTCTAGTCTATAGTCTAGTCTATAGTCTAGTCTATAGTCTAGTCTATAGTCTAGTCTATAGTCTAGTCTATAGTCTAGTCTATAGTCTAGTCTATAGTCTAGTCTATAGTCTAGTCTATAGTCTAGTCTATAGTCTAGTCTATAGTCTAGTCTATAGTCTAGTCTATAGTCTAGTCTATAGTCTAGTCTATAGTCTAGTCTATAGTCTAGTCTATAGTCTAGTCTATAGTCTAGTCTATAGTCTAGTCTATAGTCTAGTCTATAGTCTAGTCTATAGTCTAGTCTATAGTCTAGTCTATAGTCTAGTCTATAGTCTAGTCTATAGTCTAGTCTATAGTCTAGTCTATAGTCTAGTCTATAGTCTAGTCTATAGTCTAGTCTATAGTCTAGTCTATAGTCTAGTCTATAGTCTAGTCTATAGTCTAGTCTATAGTCTAGTCTATAGTCTAGTCTATAGTCTAGTCTATAGTCTAGTCTATAGTCTAGTCTATGTCTAGTCTATAGTCTAGTCTATAGTCTAGTCTATAGTCTAGTCTATAGTCTAGTCTATAGTCTAGTCTATAGTCTAGTCTATAGTCTAGTCTATAGTCTAGTCTATAGTCTAGTCTATAGTCTAGTCTATAGTCTAGTCTATAGTCTAGTCTAAAGTCTAGTCTATAGTCTAGTCTAAAGTCTAGATAGTAAACATAATTAAAACATTTAAGTGATTACCGTTATCTATATAGAACTATTAAATCAATGTTAAAATCTGCCTTAACATATGCAATACTTATTTATTTAAATACTACTTAGAGTAGATATTTTCTTAAAATTAGGTAACAATGCTTAGTTGTTATTACAAATAGCACAGTGTTTACCAATATTCGTTCAAAGTCCACAGTCGTCAAAATCTTAGCATATCTTAAGGAGGTCAATAATTGTATAGAAAGTGTCTATTATATTTTGTCCTCTTTCATTCGTCTTCTTTTTTTTTTTTTTTTTTTGTTAGTTCTCTTTTAGTCTTTAAACGAGAAGATGCAAATTTGTTAAAATTTATGGAAACGCAAGTAAAAATTTAGTTTTTATAAATAATTTATTGAAACGTGAGTGTTAATTAAGTGAAAATGATAAAAAAAATGTGTTATTAAGTGTTTTAGTGTTTTCCTCCATAAGAAATTAAGTGGTTTCGGATTGCAGCCGCCACCCACTGTTACTTCGTACAGGCAACATCAAGAACATACAAAGGTAAGTTTGTTTTTATAAAATATACAACAAAACGAAATGTATTTACATATATAAAACAAATTGGGGGAACATTATTCTTTAAAATTTAGATAAATTTGACCAACATTTCATAATCCTATGATTTTGTACAAAATATTCTTATCATTGTAGTTGTTTTTCTTTCCTCACAATATTTGTTGTTATACGTACATAGCATTGTTATTGTTTCAAAGGTTTTGCATGGCATCAGGCAGTGACTTGTTAAAATCTGCAGCCGTAGTTGTTGTTTATGAAATTTGTTTGTGCTTTTGTTTTGTTATTGTAACATCAGAGTTATTGTTTGTCAATAGTATATAGTATAGACTCTATACTATATACTATATATATATATACTATACTATATACTATATATATATATATACTATACTATATACTATATATATATATATATATATATATATATATATATATATATATATATATATATATATATATATATATATATATATATATATATATACTCTATACTATACTATAGAGTACTTGTTTGTCTATAGCGGGTTTTTGCATCTGTAAAAGCAGTTCTACAATAAATACCACCTCCTTACAACAACGTGCAATTTGATTTGCTTTGGTTGTTAGGTTTATAAAATTTGACTGTTGTTTGGTGAGAAATAAAAGTGATCACAGATTTTCATCCTTTTAGCCGTAGCTCGTCTAATTTAGCTTATGTTTTCACTCATAAATCAAGTTTTGGCAGGAAATAAAAATGATCACAGATTTTCATCCTTTTAGCCGTAGCTCATCTAGTTTAGCCAGAAAATGGACTTTTATGTTTTCACTCATAAATCAAGTTTTGGTAGGAAATAAAAGTGATCACAGATTTTCATCCTTTTGGCCGTAGCTCATCTAGTTTAGCCAGAAATGGACTTTTATGTTTTCACTCATAAATCAAGTTTTGGTAGGAAATAAAAGTGATCACAGATTTTCATCCTTTTGGCCGTAGCTCTTCTGGTTTAGCCAGAAAATTGACTTTAATGTTTTCACTCATAAATCAAGTTTTTGTAGGAAGTAAAAGTGATCACAGATTTTCATCCTTTTAGCCGTAGCTCATCTAGTTTAGCCAGAAAACGGACTTTTATGTTTTCACTCATAAAACAAGTTTTGGTAGGAAGTAAAAGTGATCACAGATTTTCATCCATTTGGCCGTTTAGCCAGAAAATTGACTTTTATGTTTTCACTCAAAAATGTAGTTTTTGTAGGAAGTGAAAGTGATCACAGATTTTCATTCTTTTGGCCGTAGCTCTTCTGGTTTAGCCAGAGAATGGACTTGTATGTTTGCACTCAAAAATGAACTTTTGGGTGGGAAATAAAAGTGATCACAGATTTTCATCCTTTTGGCCGTAGCTCTTCTGGTTTAGCCAGAAAATGGACTTTTATGTTTTCACTCAAAAATCAAGTTTTTGTAGGAAGTAAAAGTGATCACAGATTTTCATCCTTTTAGCCGTAGCTCATCTGGTTTAGCCAGAGAATGGACTTGTATGTTTGCACTCAAAAATGAACTTTTGGGTGGGAAATAAAAGTGATCACAGATTTTCATCCTTTTGGCCGTAGCTCTTCTGGTTTAGCCAGAAAATTGACTTTAATGTTTTCACTCAAAAATCAAGTTTTTGTAGGAAGTAAAAGTGGTCACAGATTTTCATCCTTTTAGCCGTAGCTCATCTAGTTTAGCCAGAAAATGAACTTTTATGTTTTCACTCATAAATCAAGTTTTTGTAGGAAGTGAAAGTGTTCACAGATTTTCATCCTTTTGGCCGTAGCTCTTCTGGTTTAGCCAGAATATGGACTTTTATGTTTTCACTCAAAAATCAAGTTTTTGTAGGAAGTAAAAGTGATCACAGATTTTCATCCGTTTGGCCGTTTAGCCAGAAAATTGACTTTTATGTTTTCACTCAAAAATGTAGTTTTTGTAGGAAGTAATAGTGATCACAGATTTTCATTCTTTTGGCCGTAGCTCTTCTGGTTTAGCCAGAAAATGGACTTTTATATTTTCACTCAAAAATCAAGTTTTTGTAGGAAGTAAAAGTGATCACAGATTTTCATCCTTTTAGCCGTTGCTCATCTAGTTTAGCCAGAAAATGGACTTTTATGTTTTCACTCATAAATCAAGTTTTGGTAGGAAATAATAGTGATCACAGATTTTCATCCTTTTGGCCGTAGCTCATCTAGTTTAGCCAGAAATGGACTTTTATGTTTTCACTCATAAATCAAGTTTTGGCAGGAAATAAAATTGATCACAGATTTGCATCCGTTTGGCCGTAGCTCTTCAGGTTTAACCAAAAAATGGACTTTTTATATTTTCACTCAAAAATCAAGATTTGGTAGGAAGTAAAAGTGATCACAGATTTTCATCCTTTTAGCCGTAGCTCATCTAGTTTAGCCAGAAAATGGACTTTTATGTTTTCACTCATAAATCAAGTTTTGGTAGGAAATAATAGTGATCACAGATTTTCATCCTTTTGGCCGTAGCTCATCTAGTTTAGCCAGAAATGGACTTTTATGTTTTCACTCATAAATCAAGTTTTGGCAGGAAATAAAATTGATCACAGATTTACATCCGTTTGGCCGTAGCTCTTCAGGTTTAACCAAAAAATGGACTTTTATATTTTCACTCAAAAATCAAGATTTGGTAGAAAGTAAAAGTGATCACAGATTTTCTTCCTTTTGGCCGTAGCTCATCTAGTTTAGCCAAAAATCAAGATTTGGTAGGAAAAAATAGCGATCACAGATTTTCATCCTTTTAGCCGTAGCTCATCTAGTTTAGCCAGAAAATGGACTTTTATGTTTTCACTCATAAATCAAGTTTTGGTAGGAAATAATAGTGATCACAAATTTTCATCTTTTGGCCGTAGCTCTTCTGGTTTAGCCAGAAAATGGACTTTTATGTTTTCACTCAAAAATCAGGGAAATAATAGTGATCACAGATTTTTATCCTTTAGGCCGTAGCTCTTCTGGTTTAGCCAGAAAATGGACTTTCATGTTTTCACTCAAAAATCAAGTTTTTGTAGGAAGTAAAAGTGATCACAGATTTTCATCCTTTTGGCCGTAGCTCATCTAGATTAGCCAGAAAATGGACATTTATGTTTTCACTCAAAAATCAAGATTTGGTAGGAAATAATAGTGATCACAGATTTTCATCCTTTTGGCCGCAGCTCATCTAGTTTAGCCAGAAAATGGACTTTTATGTTTTCACTCAAAAATCAAGGAAATAATAGTGATCACATATTTTCATCCTTTTGGCCGTAGCTCCTCTGGTTTAGCCAGAAAATGGACTTTTATGTTTTCACTCAAAAATCAAGTTTTTGTTGGAAGTAAAAGTGATCACAGATTTTCATCCTTTTGGCCGTAGCTCATCTAGTTTAGCCAGAAAATGGACTTTTATGTTTTCACTCAAAACTCAGGATTTGGTAGGAAAAAAACTCAAAAATCAAGATTTGGTAGGAAATAATGGTGATCACAGATTTTCATCCCTATGGCTGTAGCTCTTCTGGTTTAGCCAGAAAATGGACTCTTATGTTTTCCCTCAAAAATCAAGTTTTTGTAGGAAGTAAAAGTGATCACAGATTTTCATCCTTTTGCCCGTAGCTCATCTAGATTAGCCAGAAAATGGACTTTTATGTTTTCACTCAAAAATCAAGATTTGGTAGGATTTGGTAGTGATAACAGATTTTCATCCTTTTGGCCGTAGCTCTTCTGGTTTAGCCAGAAAATGGACTTTTATGTTTTCACTCAAAAATCAAGGAAATAATAGTGATCACATATTTTCATCCTTTTGGCCGTAGCTCTTCTGGTTTAGCCAGAAAATGTACTTTTATGTTTTCACTCAAAAATCAAGTTTTTGTTGGAAGTAAAAGTGATCACAGATTCTCATCCTTTTGGCCGTAGCTCTTCTGGTTTAGCCAGAAAATGGACTTTTATGTTTTCACTCAAAAATCAAGTTTTTGTAGGAAGTAAAAGTGATCACAGATTTTCATCCTTTTGGTCGTAGCTCATCTAGATTAGCCAGAAAATGGACTTTTATGTTTTCACTCAAAAATCAAGATTTGGTAGGAAATAATAGTGATAACAGATTTTCATCCTTTTGGCCGTAGCTCTTCTGGTTTAGCCAGAAAATGGACTTTTATGTTTTCACTCAAAAATCAAGGAAATAATAGTGATCACATATTTTCATCCTTTTGGCCGTAGCTCTTCTGGTTTAGCCAGAAAATGTACTTTTATGTTTTCACTCAAAAATCAAGTTTTTGTTGGAAGTAAAAGTGATCACAGATTCTCATCCTTTTGGCCGTAGCTCTTCTGGTTTAGCCAGAAAATGGACTTTTGTGTTTTCACTCAAAAATCAAGATTTGGTAGGAAATAATAGTGATCACAGATTTTCATCCTTTTGGCCGTAACTCTTCTGGTTTAGCCAGAAAATGGACTTTTATGTTTTCACTCAGAAATCAAGTTTATGTAGGAAGTAAAAGTGATCACAGATTTTCATCCGTTTGGCCGTTTAGCCAGAAAATTGACTTTTATATTTTCACTCAAAAATCTAGTTTTTGTAGGAAGTAAAAGTGATCACAGATTTTCATATTTTCACACAAAAATCAAGATTTGGTAGGAAATAATAGTGATCACAGAATTTCATCCTTTTGGCCGTAGCTCTTCTTGTTTAGCCAGAAAATGGACTTTTATGTTTTCACTCAAAACTCAGGATTTGGTAGGAAATAATGGTGATCACAGATTTTCATCCCTATGGCTGTAGCTCTTCTGGTTTAGCCAGAAAATGGACTTTTATGTTTTCACTCAAAAATCAAGTTTTTGTAGGATGTAAAAGTGATCACAGATTTTCATTCTTTTGGCCGTAGCTCATCTAGTTTAGCCAGAAAATGGACTTTTATGTTTTCACTCAAAAATCAAGATTTGGTAGGAAATAATAGTGATCACAGATTTTCATCCTTTTGGCCGTAGCTCTTCTGGTTTAGCCAGAAAATGGACTTATATGTTTTCACTCAAAAATCAAGGAAATAATAGTGATCACAGATTTTCATCCTTTTGGCCGTAGCTCTTCTGGTTTAGCCAGAAAATGGACTTTTATGTTTTCACTCATAAATCAAGTTTTGGCAGGAAATAAAAGTGATCACAGATTTTCATTCTTTTGGCCGTAGCTCATCTAGTTTAGCCAGAAAATGGACTTTTATGTTTTCACTCAAAAATCAAGGAAATAATAGTGATCACAGATTTTCATCCTTTTGGCCGTAGCTCTTCTGGTTTAGCTAGAAAATGGACTATTATGTTTTCACTCAAAAATCAAGTTTTTGTAGGAAGTAAAAGTGATCACAGATTTTCATCCTTTTGGCCGTAGCTCTTCTGGTTTAGCCAGAAAATGGACTTTTATGTTTTCACTCAAAAATCAAGGAAATAATAGTGATCACATATTTTCATCCTTTTGGCCGTAGCTCTTCTGGTTTAGCTAGAAAATGGACTATTATGTTTTCACTCAAAAATCAAGTTTTTGTAGGAAGTAAAAGTGATCACAGATTTTCATCCTTTTGGCCGTAGCTCATCTAGTTTAGCCAGAGAATGGACTTTAATGTTTTCACTCATAAATCAAGTTTTGGCAGGAAATAAAAGTGATCACAGATTTTCATCCTTTTGGCCGTAGCTCTTCTGGTTTAGCCAGAAAATGGACTTTTATGTTTTCACTCAAAAATCAAGTTTTTGTAGGAAGTAAAAGTGATCACAGATTTTCATCCTTTTGGCCGTAGCTCATATAGTTTAGCCAGAAAATGGACTTTTATGTTTTCACTCATAAATCAAGTTTTGGCAGGAAATAAAAGTGATCACAGATTTTCATCCTTTTGGCCGTAGCTCTTCTGGTTTAGCCAGAAAATGGACTTTTATTTTTTCACTCAAAAATCAAGTTTTTGTAGGAAGTGAAAGTGATCACAGATTTTCATTCTTTTGGCCGTAGCTCATGTAGTTTAGCCAGAAAATGGACTTTTATGTTTTCACTCATAAATCAAGTTTTGTTGGAAATAAAAGTGATCACAGATTTTCATCCTTTTGGCCGCAGCTCATCTAGTTTAGCCAGAAAATGGACTTTTATGTTTTCACTCAAAAATTAAGGAAATTATAGTGATCACAGATTTTCATCCTTTTGGCCGTAGCTCTTCTGGTTTAGCCAGAAAATGGACTTTTATGTTTTCACTCAAAAATCAAGATTTGGTAGGAAATAATAGTGATCACAGATATTCATCCTTTTGGCCGTAGCTCTTCTGGTTTAGCCAGAAAATGGACTTTTATGTTGTCACCCATATATCAAGTTTTGGCAGGAAATAATAGTGATCACAGATTTTCATCCGTTTGGCCGTAGCACTTCTGGTTTAGCTAGAAAATGGACTTTTATGTTTTCACTCAAAAATCAAGTTTTTTTAGGAAGTAAAAGTGATCACAGATTTTCATCCTTTTGGCCGTAGCTCATATAGTTTAGCCAGAAAATGGACTTTAATGTTTTCACTCATAAATCAAGTTTTGGCAGGAAATAAAAGTGATCACAGATTTTCATCCTTTTGGCCGTAGCTCTTCTGGTTTAGCCAGAAAATGGACTTTTATGTTTTCACTCAAAAATCTAGTTTTTGTAGGAAGTGAAAGTGATCACAGATTTTCATTCTTTTGGCCGTAGCTCATGTAGTTTAGCCAGAAAATGGACTTTTATGTTTTCACTCATAAATCAAGTTTTGGCAGGAAATAAAAGTGATCACAGATTTTCATCCTTTTGGCCGTAGCTCTTCTGGTTTAGCTAGAAAATGGGCTTTTGTGTTTTCACTCAAAAATCAAGATTTGGTAGGAAATAATAGAGATCACAGATTTTCATCCTTTTGGCCGTAGCTCTTCTGGTTTAGCCTGAAAATGGACTTTTATGTTTTCACCCATATATCAAGTTTTGGCAGGAAATAATAGTGATCACAGATCTTCATCCGTTTGGCCGTAGCTCTTTTGGTTTAGCCAGAAAATGGACTTTTATGTTTTCACTCAAAAATCAAGTTTTTGTAGGAAGTGAAAGTGATCACAGATTTTCATTCTTTTGGCCGTAGCTCATATAGTTTAGCCAGAAAATGGACTTTTATGTTTTCACTCATAAATCAAGTTTTGGCAGGAAATAAAAGTGATCACAGATTTTCATCCTTTTGGCCGTAGCTCTTCTGGTTTAGCCAGAAAATGGACTTTTATGTTTTCACTCAAAAATCAAGATTTGGTAGGAAATAATAGTGATCACAGCTTTTCATCCTTTTGGCCGTAGCTCTTCTGGTTAACCAGAAAATGGACTTTTATGTTTTCACACAAAAATCTTGTTTTTGTAGGAAGTAAGTGATCACAGATTTTCATCCGTTTGGCCGTAGCTCTTTTGGTTTAGCCAGAAAATGGACTTTTATGTTTTCACTCAAAAATCTAGTTTTTGTAGGAAGTAAAAGTGATCACAGATTTTCATCCGTTTGGCCGTAGCTCTTCTGGTTTAGCCAGAAAATGGACTTTTATGTTTTCACTCAAAAATCAAGTTTTTGTAGGAAGTAATAGTGATCACAGATTTTCATCCTTTTGGCCGTAGCTCATCTAGTTTAGCCAGAAAATGGACTTTTATGTTTTCACTCATAAATCAAGTTTTGGCAGGAAATAAAAGTGATCACAGATTTTCATCCTTTTAGCCGTAGCTCTTCTGGTTTAGCCAGAAAATGGACTTTTATGTTTTCACTCAAAAATCAAGTTTTTGTAGGAAGTGAAAGTGATCACAGATTTTAATTCTTTTGGCCGTAGCTCATATAGTTTAGCCAGAAAATGGACTTTTATGTTTTCACTCATAAATCAAGTTTTGGCAGGAAATAAAAGTGATCACAGATTTTCATCCTTTTGGCCGTAGCTCATCTAGTTTAGCCAGAAAATGGACTTTTATGTTTTCACTCATAAATCAAGATTTGGTAGGAAATAATAGTGATCACAGATTTTCATCCTTTTGGCCGTAGCTCTTCTGGTTTAGCCAGAAAATGAACTTTTATGTTTTCACTCAAAAATCAAGATTTGGTAGGAAATAATAGTGATCACAGATTTTCATCCTTTTGGCCGTAGCTTCTCTGGTTTAGCCAGAAAATAGACTTTTATGTTTTCATTCAAAAATCAAGTTTTTGTAGGAAGTAAAAGTGATCACAGATTTTCATCCGTTTGGCCGTAGCTCTTTTGGTTTAGCCAGAAAATGGACTTTTATGTTTTCACGCAAAAATCAAGTTTTTGTAGGAAGTGAAAGTGATCACAGATTTTCATTCTTTTGGCCGTAGCTCATATAGTTTAGCCAGAAAATGGACTTTTATGTTTTCACTCATAAATCAAGTTTTGGCAGGAAATAAAAGTGATCACAGATTTTCATCCTTTTGGCCGTAGCTCTTCTGGTTTAGCCAGAAAATGGACTTTTATGTTTTCACTCAAAAATCAAGATTTGGTAGGAAATAATAGTGATCACAGATTTTCATCCGTTTGGCCGTAGCTCTTCTGGTTTAGCCAGCAAATGGACTTTTATGTTTTCACACAAAAATCTTGTTTTTGTAGGAAGTAAGTGATCACAGATTTTCATCCGTTTGGCCGTAGCTCTTTTGGTTTAGCCAGAAAATGGACTTTTATGTTTTCACTCAAAAATCAAGTTTTTGTAGGAAGTAAAAGTGATCACAGATTTTCATCCGTTTGGCCGTAGCTCTTCTGGTTTAGCCAGAAAATGGACTTTTATGTTTTCACTCAAAAATCAAGTTTTTGTAGGAAGTAAAAGTGATCACAGATTTTCATCCGTTTGGCCGTAGCTCTTTTGGTTTAGCCAGAAAATGGACTTTTATGTTTTCACTCAAAAATCTAGTTTTTGTAGGAAGTAAAAGTGATCACAGATTTTCATCCGTTTGGCCGTAGCTCTTCTGGTTTAGCCAGAAAATGGACTTTTATGTTTTCACTCAAAAATCAAGTTTTTGTAGGAAGTAAAAGTGATCACAGATTTTCATCCGTTTGGCCGTAGCTCTTCTGGTTTAGCCAGAAAATGGACTTTTATGTTTTCACTCAAAAATCTAGTTTTTGTAGGAAGTAAAAGTGATCACAGATTTTCATCCGTTTGGCCGTAGCTCTTCTGGTTTAGCCAGAAAATGGACTTTCATGTTTTCACTCAAAAATCAAGTTTTTGTAGGAAGTGAAAGTGATCACAGATTTTAATTCTTTTGGCCGTAGCTCATATAGTTTAGCCAGAAAATGGACTTTTATGTTTTCACTCATAAATCAAGTTTTGGCAGGAAATAAAAGTGATCACAGATTTTCATCCTTTTGGCCGTAGCTCATCTAGTTTAGCCAGAAAATGGACTTTCATGTTTTCACTCATAAATCAAGATTTGGTAGGAAATAATAGTGATCACAGATTTTCATCCTTTTGGCCGTAGCTCTTCTGGTTTAGCCAGAAAATGGACTTTTATGTTTTCACTCAAAAATCAAGATTTGGTAGGAAATAATAGTGATCACAGATTTTCATCCTTTTGGCCGTAGCTCTTCTGGTTTAGCCAGAAAATGGACTTTTATGTTTTCATTCAAAAATCAAGTTTTTGTAGGAAGTAAAAGTGATCACAGATTTTCATCCTTTTGGCCGTAGCTCATCTAGTTTAGCCAGAAAATGGGCTTTTATGTTTTCACTCAAAAATCAAGATTTGGTAGGAAATAATAGTGATCACAGATTTTCATCCTTTTGGCCGTAGCTCTTCTGGTTTAGCCAGAAAATGGACTTTTATGTTTTCATTCAAAAATCAAGTTTTTGTAGGAAGTAAAAGTGATCACAGATTTTCATCCTTTTGGCCGTAGCTCATCTAGTTTAGCCAGAAAATGGACTTTTATGTTTTCACTCATAAATCAAGTTTTGGCAGGAAATAAAAGTGATCACAGATTTTCATCCTTTTGGCCGTAGCTCATATAGTTTAGCCAGAAAATGGACTTTTATGTTTTCACTCAAAACTCAGGATTTGGTAGGAAATAATAGTGATCACAGATTTTCATCCTTTTGGCCGTAGCTCTTCTGGTTTAGCCAGAAAATGGACTTTTATGTTTTCACTCAAAAATCAAGATTTGGTAGGAAATAATAGTGATCACAGATTTTCATCCGTTTGGCCGTAGCTCTTCTGGTTTAGCCAGAAAATGGACTTTTATGTTTTCATTCAAAAATCAAGTTTTTGTAGGAAGTAAAAGTGATCACAGATTTTCATCCTTTTGGCCGTAGCTCTTCTGGTTTAGCCAGAAAATGGACTTTTATGTTTTCATTCAAAAATCAAGTTTTTGTAGGAAATAAAAGTGATCACAGATTTTCATCCTTTTGGCCGTAGCTCATATAGTTTAGCCAGAAAATGGACTTTTATGTTTTCACTCAAAACTCAGGATTTGGCAGGAAATAAAATTGATCACAGATTTTCATCCGTTTGGCCGTAGCTCTTCTGGTTTAGCCAGAAAATGGACTTTTATGTTTTCATTCAAAAATCAAGTTTTTGTAGGAAGTAAAAGTGATCACAGATTTTCATCCTTTTGGCCGTAGCTCATCTAGTTTAGCCAGAAAATGGACTTTTATGTTTTCACTCATAAATCAAGTTTTGGCAGGAAATAAAAGTGATCACAGATTTTCATCCTTTTGGCCGTAGCTCATATAGTTTAGCCAGAAAATGGACTTTTATGTTTTCACTCAAAACTCAGGATTTGGTAGGAAATAATAGTGATCACAGATTTTCATCCTTTTGGCCGTAGCTCTTCTGGTTTAGCCAGAAAATGGACTTTTATGTTTTCACTCAAAAATCAAGATTTGGTAGGAAATAATAGTGATCACAGATTTTCATCCGTTTGGCCGTAGCTCTTCTGGTTTAGCCAGAAAATGGACTTTTATGTTTTCATTCAAAAATCAAGTTTTTGTAGGAAGTAAAAGTGATCACAGATTTTCATCCTTTTGGCCGTAGCTCATCTAGTTTAGCCAGAAAATGGACTTTTATGTTTTCACTCATAAATCAAGTTTTGGCAGGAAATAAAAGTGATCACAGATTTTCATCCTTTTGGCCGTAGCTCTTCTGGTTTAGCCAGAAAATGGCCTTTTATGTTTTCACTCATAAATCAAGTTTTGGCAGGAAATAAAAGTGATCACAGATTTTCATTCTTTTGGCCGTAGCTCATATAGTTTAGCCAGAAAATGGACTTTAATGTTTTCACTCATAAATCAAGTTTTGGCAGGAAATAAAAGTGATCACAGATTTTCATCCTTGACTTTTATGTTTTCACTCAAAAATGTAGTTTTTGTAGGAAGTGAAAGTGATCACAGATTTTCATTCTTTTGGCCGTAGCTCATATAGTTTAGCCAGAAAATGGACTTTTATGTTTTCACTCATAAATCAAGTTTTGGCAGGAAATAAAAGTGATCACAGATTTTCATCCTTTTGGCCGTAGCTCATCTAGTTTAGCCAGAAAATGGACTTTTATGTTTTCACTCATAAATCAAGATTTGGTAGGAAATAATAGTGATCACAGATTTTCATCCTTTTGGCCGTAGCTCTTCTGGTTTAGCCAGAAAATGGACTTTTATGTTTTCACTCAAAATCAAGATTTGGTAGGAAATAATAGTGATCACAGATTTTCATCCTTTTGGCCGTAGCTCTTCTGGTTTAGCCAGAAAATGGGCTTTTATGTTTTCACTCAAAAATCAAGATTTGGTAGGAAATAATAGTGATCACAGATTTTCATCCTTTTGGCCGTAGCTCTTCTTGTTTAGCCAGAAAATGGACTTTTATGTTTTCACCCATATATCAAGTTTTGGCAGGAAATAAAAGTGATCACAGATTTTCATCCGTTTGGCCGTAGCTCTTCTGGTTTAGCCAGAAAATGAACTTTTATGTTTTCACTCATAAATCAAGATTTCGTAGGAAATAATAGTGATCACAGATTTTCATCCTATTGGCCGTAGCTCTTCTGGTTTAGCCAGAAAATGGACTTTCATGTTTTCATTCAAAAATCAAGTTTTTGTAGGAAGTAAAAGTGATCACAGATTTTCATCCTTTTGGCCGTAGCTCATCTAGTTTAGCCAGAAAATGGGCTTTTATGTTTTCACTCAAAAATCAAGATTTGGTAGGAAATAATAGTGATCACAGATTTTCATCCTTTTGGCCGTAGCTCTTCTTGTTTAGCCAGAAAATGGACTTTTATGTTTTCACCCATATATCAAGTTTTGGCAGGAAATAATAGTGATCACAGATTTTCATCCGTTTGGCCGTAGCTCTTCTGGTTTAGCCAGAAAATGAACTTTTATGTTTTCATTCAAAAATCAAGTTTTTGTAGGAAGTAAAAGTGATCACAGATTTTCATCCTTTTGGCCGTAGCTCATCTAGTTTAGCCAGAAAATGGACTTTTATGTTTTCACTCATAAATCAAGATTTGGTAGGAAATAATAGTGATCACAGATTTTCATCCTTTTGGCCGTAGCTCTTCTGGTTTAGCCAGAAAATGGACTTTTATGTTTTCACCCATATATCAAGTTTTGGCAGGAAATGATAGTGATCACAGATTTTCATCCGTTTGGCCGTAGCTCTTCTGGTTTAGCCAGAAAATGGACTTTTATGTTTTCACTCAAAAATCAAGTTTTTGTAGGAAGTAAAAGTGATCACAGATTTTCATTCTTTTAACCGTAGCTCTTCTTGTTTAGCCAGAAAATGGACTTATATGTTTTCACTCAAAAATCAAGATTTGGTAGGAAATAATAGTGATCACAGATTTTCATCCTTTTGGCCGTAGCTCTTCTGGTTTAGCCAGAAAATGGACTTTTATGTTTTCACTCAAAAATCAAGGAAATAATAATGATCACAGATTTTCATCCTTTTGGCCGTAGCTCTTCTTGTTTAACAAGAAAATGGACTTTTATGTTTTCACTCAAAACTCAGGATTTCATCCTTTTGGCCGTAGCTCTTCTGGTTTAGCCAGAAAATGGACTTTTATGTTTTCACTCAAAAATCAAGTTTTTGTAGGAAGTAAAAGTGATCACAGATTTTCATCCTTTTGCCCGTAGCTCATCTAGTTTAGCCAGAAAATGGACTTTTATGTTTTCACTCAAAAATCAAGATTTGGTAGGAAATAATAGTGATCACAGATTTTCATCCTTTTGGCCGTAGCTCTTCTGGTTTAGCCAGAAAATGGACTTTTATGTTTTTACCCATATATCAAGTTTTGGCAGGAAATAAAAGTGATCACAGATTTTCATCCTTTTGGCCGTAGCTCATCTAGTTTAGCCAGAAAATGGACTTTTATGTTTTCACTCAAGACTCAGGATTTGGTAGGAAATAATAGTGATCACAGATTTTCATCCGTTTGGCCGTAGCTCATCTAGTTTAGCCAGAAAATGGACTTTTATGTTTTCACTCAAAAATCAATATTTGGTAGGAAATAATAGTGATCACAGATTTTCATCCTTTTGGCCGTAGATCTTCTGGTTTAGCCAGAAAATGGACTTTTATGTTTTCACTCAAAAATCTAGTTTTTGTAGGAAGTAAAAGTGGTCACAGATTTTCATCCGTTTGGCCGTAGCTCATCTAGTTTGGCCAGAAAATGGACTTTTATGTTTTCACTCAAAAATCAAGTTTTTGTAGGAAGTAAAAGTGATCACAGATTTTCATTGTTTTAACCGTAGCTCTTCTGGCTTAGCCAGAAAATGGACTTTTATGTTTTCACTCAAAAATCAAGATTTGGTAGGAAATAATAGTGATCACAGATTTTCATCCTTTTGGCCGTAGCTCTTCTGGTTTAGCCAGAAAATGGACTTTTATGTTTTCACTCAAAAATCAAGTTTTTGTAGGAAGTAAAAGTGATCACAGATTTTCATCCTTTTGGCCGTAGCTCATCTAGTTTAGCCAGAAAATGGACTTTTATGTTTTCACTAATAAATCAAGTTTTTGTAGGAAGTGAAAGTGATCACAGATTTTCATCCGTTTGGCCGTAGCTCTTCTGGTTTAGCCAGAAAATGGACTTTTATGTTTTCACTTATAAATCAAGATTTGGTAGGAAATAATAGTGATCACAGATTTTCATCCTTTTGGCCGTAGCTCTTCTGGTTTAGCCAGAAAATGGACTTTTATGTTTTCACTCAAAAATCAAGGAAATAATAATGATCACAGATTTTCATCCTTTTGGCCGTAGCTCTTCTAGTTTAGCCAGAAAATGGACTTTTATGTTTTCACTCAAAACTCAGGATTTGGTAGGAAATAATAGTGATCACAGATTTTCATCCTTTTGGCCGTAGCTCTTCTGGTTTAGCCAGAAAATGGACTTTTATGTTTTCACTCAAAAATCAAGTTTTTGTAGGAAGTAAAAGTGATCACAGATTTTCATCCTTTTGGCCGTAACTCTTCTGGTTTAGCCAGAAAATGGACTTTTATGTTTTCACTCAAAAATCAAGATTTGGTAGGAAATAATAGTGATCACAGATTTTCATTCTTTTGGCCGTAGCTCATATAGTTTTGCCAGAAAATGGACTTTTATGTTTTCACTCAAAAATCAAGTTTTTGTAGGAAGTAAAGGTGATCACAGATTTTCATCCTTTTGACCGTAGCTCTTCTGGTTTAGCCAGAAAATGGACTTTTATGTTTTCACTCAAAAATCTAGTTTTTTAGGAAGTAAAAGTGATCACAGATTTTCATCCGTTTGGCCGTAGCTCTTCTGGTTTAGCCAAAAAATGGACTTTTATATTTTCACACAAAAATCAAGTTTTTGTAGAAAGTAAAAGTGATCACAGATTTTCATCCTTTTGGCCGTAGCTCTTCTTGTTTAGCCAGAAAATGGACTTTTATGTTTTCACTCAAAACTCAGGATTTGGTAGAAAATAATGGTGATCACAGATTTTCATCCTTTTGGCTGTAGCTCTTCTGGTTTAGCCAGAAAATGGACTTTTATGTTTTCACTCAAAAATCAAGTTTTTGTAGGAAATAAAAGTGATCACAGATTTTCATGCTTTTGGCCGTAGCTCATCTAGTTTAGCCAGAGAATGGACTTTTATGTTTTCACTCATAAATCAAGTTTTTGTAGGAAGTGAAAGTGATCACAGATTTTCATCCGTTTGGCCGTAGCCCTTCTGGTTTAGCCAGAAATTGGACTTTTATGTTTTCACTCAAAAATCAAGATTTGGTAGGAAATAATAGTGATCACAGATTTTCATCCTTTTGGCCGTAGCTCTTCTGGTTTAGCCAGAAAATGGACTTTTATGTTTTCACCCATATATCAAGTTTTGGCAGGAAATAAAAGTGATCACAGATTTTGGCCGTAGCTCTTCTGGTTTAGCCAGAAAATGGACTTTTATGTTTTCACTCAAAAATCAAGTTTTTGTAGGAAGTAAAAGTGATCAAAGATTTTCATCCTTAACCGTAGCTCTTCTGGTTTAGCCAGAAAATGGACTTTTATGTTTTCACTCAAAAATCTAGTTTTTGTATGAAGTAAAAGTGATCACAGATTTTCATCCATTTGGCCGTAGCTCTTCTGGTTTAGCCAGAAAATGGACTTTTAAGTTTTCACTCAAAAATCAAGTTTTTGTAGGAAGTAAAAGTGATCAAAGATTTTCATCCTTAACCGTAGCTCTTCTGGTTTAGCCAGAAAATGGACTTTTATGTTTTCACTCAAAAATCTAGTTTTTGTATGAAGTAAAAGTGATCACAGATTTTCATCCATTTGGCCGTAGCTCTTCTGGTTTAGCCAGAAAATGGACTTTTAAGTTTTCACTCAAAAATCAAGTTTTCGCAGAGCAGGCCGTAGCTCTTCTGGTTTAGCCAGAAAATGAACTTTTATGTTTTCACTCAAAACTCGGGATTTGGTAGAAAATAATGGTGATCACAGATTTTCATCCTTTTGGCCGTAGCTCATCTAGTTTAGCCAGAAAATGGACTTTTATGTTTTCACTCATAAATCAAGTTTTTGTAGGAAATAAAAGTGATCACAGATTTTCATCCGTTTGGCCGTAGCTCTTCTGGTTTAGCCAGAAAATGGACTTTTGTGCTTTCACTCAAAAATGTAGTTTTTGTATGAAGTGAAAGTGATCACAGATTTTCATCCGTTTTACCGCAGCTCTTCTGGTTTAGCCAGAAAATGGACTCTTATGCTTTCACTCAAAAATCTAGTTTTTGTGGGAAGTAAAAGTGATCACAGATTTTCATCCGTGTGGCCGTATCTCTTCTGGTTTAGCCAGAAAATGGACTTTTATGTTTTCACTCATAAATCAAGTTTTTGTAGGAAATAAAAGTGATCACAGATTTTCATCCGTTTGGCCGTAGCTCTTCTTGTGTAGCCAGAAAATGAACTTTTATGTTTTCACTCAAAACTCAGGATTTGGTAGGAAATAATAGTGATCACAGATTTTCATCCTTTTGACCGTAGCTCTTCTGGTTTAGCCAGAAAATGGACTTTTATGTTTTCACTCATAAAGCAAGTTTTTGCAGGAAATAAAAGTGATCACAGATTTTCATCCGTTTGGCCGTAGCTCTTCTGGTTTAGCCAGAAAATGGACCTTTATGTTTTCACTCAAAATTCAAGTTTTGGCAGGAAATAAAATTGATCACAGATTTTCATCCGTTTGGCCGTAGCTCTTCTGGTTTAGCCAAAAAATGGACTTTTATATTTTCACTCAAAATCAAGATTTGGTGGAAAATAATAGTAGTCACAGATGTTCATCCTTTTGGCCGTAGCTCTTCTTGTTTAGCCAGAAAATGGACTTTTGTGTTTTCACTCAAAACTCAGGATTTGGTAGGAAATAATAGTGATCACTGATTTTCATTCTTTTGGCCGTAGCTTTTCTGGTTTAGCCAGAAAATGGACGTAAATCAAGTTTTGGTAGGAAATAAAAGTGATCACAGATTTTCATCCGTTTGGCCGTAGCTCTTCTGGTTTAGCCAAAAAATGGACTTTTATGTTTTCACTCAAAAAAAAGTTTTTGTAGGAAGTAAAAGTGATCACAGATTTTCATCCTTTTAACCGTAGCTCTTCTGGTTTAGCCAGAAAATGGACTTTTATGTTTTCACTCAAAAATCAAGATTTGGTAGGAAATAATAGTGATCACAGATTTTCATCCGTTTGGCCGTAGCTCTTCTGGTTTAGCCAGAAAATGGACTTTTATGTTTTCACTCAAAAATCAAGTTTTTGTAGGAAATAATAGTGATCACAGATTTTCATCCTTTTGGCCGTAGCTCTTCTTGTTTAGCCAGAAAATGGACTTTTGTGTTTTCACTAAAAAATAAAGGAAATAATAGTGATCACAGATTTTCATCCTTTTGACCGTAGCTCTTCTGGTTTAGCCAGAAAATAGACTTTTATGTTTTCACTCATAAATCAAGTTTTTATAGGAAGTGAAAGTGATCGCAGATTTTCATCCGTTTGGCCGTAGCTCTTCTGGTTTAGCCAGAAAATAGACTTTTATGTTTTCACTCAAAAATCAAGTTTTTGTAGGAAGTAAAAGTGATCACAGATTTTCATCCTTTTGGCCGTAGCTCATCTAGTTTAGCCAGAAAATGGACTTTTATGTTTTCACTCATAAATCAAGTTTTTATAGGAAGTGAAAGTGATCACAGATTTTCATCCGTTTGGCCGTAGCTCTTCTGGTTTAGCCAGAAAATGAACTTTTATGTTTTTACTCAAAAATCAAGTAGGAAGTAAAAGGGATCACAGATTTTCATCCTTTTGGCCGTAGCTCATCTAGTTTAGCCAGAAAATGGAATTTTATGTTTTCACTCATAAATCAGGTTTTTGTAGGAGGTGAAAGTGATCACAGATTTTCATCCGTTTGGCCGTAGCTCTTCTGGTTTAGCCAGAAAATGGACTTTTATGTTTTCACTCAAAAATCAAGATTTGGTACGAAATAATAGTGATCACAGATTTTCATCCTTTTGGCCGTAGCTCTTCTGGTTTAGCCAGAAAATGGACTTTTATGTTTTCACTCAAAAATCAAGTTTTTGTAGGAAGTAAAAGTGATCACAGATTTTCATCCGTTTGGCTGTAGCTCTTCTGGTTTAGCCAGAAAATGGACTTTTGTGTTTTCACTCAAAAATCAAGTTTTTGTAGGAAGTAAAAGTGATCATAGATTTTCATCCTTTTGGCCGTAGCTCATCTAGTTTAGCCAGAAAATGGACTTTTATGTTTTCACTCATAAATCAAGTTTTGACAGGAAATAAAAGTGATCACAGATTTTCATCCGTTTGGCTGTAGCTCTTCTGGTTTAGCCAGAAAATGGACTTTTATGTTTTCATCCTTTTGGCCGTAGCTCTTCTTGTTTAGCCAGAAAATGGACTTTTATGTTTTCACTAAAAACTCAGGATTTGGTAGGAAATAATAGTGATCACAGATTTTCATCCTTTTGGCCGTAGCTCTTCTGGTTTAACCAGAAAATAGACTTTTATGTTTTCACTCAAAAATCAAGTTTTTGTAGGAAGTAAAAGTGATCACAGATTTTCATCCTTTTGGCCGTAGCTCATCTAGTTTAGCCAGAAAATGGACTTTTATGTTTTCACTCAAAAATCAAGTTTTGACAGGAAATAATAGTGATCACAGCTTTTCATCCGTTTGGCTGTAGCTCTTCTGGTTTAGCCAGAAAATGGACTCTTATGTTTTAACTCAAAAATCAAGTTTTTGTAGGAAGTAAAAGTGATCACAGATTTTCATCCTTTTGGCCGTAGCTCATCTAATTTAGCCATAAAATGGACTTTTATGTTTTCACTCAAAAATCAAGTTTTTGTAGGAAGAAAAAGTGATCACAGATTTTCATACGTTTGGCTGTAGCTCTTCTGGTTTAGCCAGAAAATGGACTTTTATGTTTTCACTCAAAAATCAAGTTTTTATAGGAAGTGAAAGTGATCACAGATTTTCATCCGTTTGGCCGTAGCTCTTCTGGTTTAGCCAGAAAATGGACTTTTATGTTTTCACTCAAAAATCAAGGAAATAACAGTGATCACAGATTTTCATCCTTTTGGCCGTAGCTCTTCTGGTTTAGCCAGAAAATGGACTTTTATGTTTTCACTCAAAAATCAAGTTTTTGTAGGAAGTAAAAGTGATCACAGATTTTCATCCATTTGGCCGTATCTCATCTAGTTTAGCCAGAAAATGGACTTTTATTTTTTCACTCATAAATCAAGTTTTTATAGGAAGTGAAAGTGATCACAGATTTTCATCCGTTTGGCCGTAGCTCTTCTGGTTTAGCCAGAAAATTAACTTTTATGTTTTTACTCAAAAATCAAGATTTGGTAGGAAATAATAGTGATCACAGATTTTCATCCTTTTGGCCGTAGCTCTTCTGGTTTAGCCAGAAAATGGACTTTTATGTTTTCACTCAAAAATCGAGGAAATAATAGTGATCACAGATTTTCATCCTTTTGGCCGTAGCTCATCTAGTTTAGCCAGAAAATGGACTTTTATGTTTTCCCTCATAAATCAAGTTTTTGTAGGAAGTGAAAGTGATCACAGATTTTCATCCGTTTGGCCGTAGCTCTTCTGGTTTAGCCAGAAATGGACTTTTATGTTTTCACTCAAAAATCAAGTAGGAAGTAAAAGTGATCACAGATTTTCATCCTTTTGGCCGTAGCTCATCTAGTTTAGCCAGAAAATGGACTTTTGTGTTTTCACTCATAAATCAAGTTTTTGTAGGAAGTGAAAGTGATCACAGATTTTCATCCGTTTGGCCGTAGCTCTTCTGGTTTAGCCAGAAAATGGACTTTTATGTTTTCACTCAAAAATCAAGATTTGATACAAAATAATGGTGATCACAGATTTTTTTACTTTTCGTGGAAGTAAAAGTGATCACAGATTTTCATCCTTTTGGCCGTAGCTCATCTAGTTTAGCCAGAAAATGGACTTTTATGTTTTCACTCATAAATCAAGTTTTGGCAGGAAGTGAAAGTGATCACAGATTTTCATCCGTTTGGCAGTAGCTCTTCTGGTTTAGCCAGAAAATGGACTTTTATGTTTTCACTCAAAAATCAAGATTTGGTAGGAAATAATAGTGATCACAGATTTTCATCATTTTGGCCGTAGCTCTTCTGGTTTAGCCAGAAAATGGACTTTATGTTTTCACTCAAAAATCAAGGAAATTATAGTGATCACAGATTTTCATCCTTTTGGCCGTAGCTCTTCTTGTTTAGCAGAAAATGGACTTTTATGTTTTCACTCAAAAATCAAGATTTGGTAGGAAATAATAGTGATCACAGATTTTCATCCTTTTGGCCGTAGCTCTTCTGGTTTAGCCAGAAAATGGACTTTTATGTTTTCACCCATATATCAAGTTTTGGCAGGAAATAAAAGTGATCACAGATTTTCACCCGTTTGGCCGTAGCTCTTCTGGTTTCGCCAGAAAATGGACTTTTATGTTTTCACTCAAAAATCAAGTTTTTGTAGGAAGTAAAAGTGATCAGAGATTTTCATCCTTTTGGCCGTAGCTCTTCTGGTTTAGCCAGAAAATGGACTTTTATGTTTTCACTCAAAAATCAAGGAAATTATAGTGATCACAGATTTTCATCCTTTTGGCCGTAGCTCTTCTTGTTTAGCAGAAAATGGACTTTTATGTTTTCACTCAAAAATCAAGATTTGGTAGGAAATAATAGTGATCACAGATTTTCATCCTTTTGGCCGTAGCTCTTCTGGTTTAGCCAGAAAATGGACTTTTATGTTTTCACCCATATATCAAGTTTTGGCAGGAAATAAAAGTGATCACAGATTTTCACCCGTTTGGCCGTAGCTCTTCTGGTTTCGCCAGAAAATGGACTTTTATGTTTTCACTCAAAAATCAAGTTTTTGTAGGAAGTAAAAGTGATCAGAGATTTTCATCCGTTTGGGCGTAGCTCTTCTGGTTCAGCCAGAAAATGGACTTTTAAGTTTTTACTCAAAAATCAAGATTTGGCAGGAAATAAAAGTGATCACAGATTTTCATCCGTTTGGCCGTAGCTCTTCTGGTTTAGCCAGAAAATGGACTTTTACGTTTTCACTCAAAAATCAAGATTTGGTAGGAAATAATAGTGATCACAGATTTTCATCCTTTTGGCCGTAGCTCTTCTGGTTTAGCCAGAAAATGGACTTTTAAGTTTTCACTCAAGTATTGTCGTTTTTTATAGGAATTATAGTAGATCACTGATTCCATGTCGTAGTTTTGGTTCCATTTCTTGTAGTTTCCAATATAAATTGACTTTTATGTTTTTTTTTATTAGACCTTCCAAAAATCATATCGCTCTCAAATTTGTCAACAATATTAAGTGGGTTTTTAAATATTATTATTAAATTATAAAATTCATAACCCAACCATGCCCATAGCATTTTCTGAAAAAAATTAATTACATTTAATAAAATTAAAATGTTCTCACAAATCTGGTGGCGTTCACATAATGATTCTAACCATATAATTAATATGACAAACATCTTTTTTTTTTTTTTTTTTTTTTTGTTTCCACTCTTGACATTTCAGATTGTTAAACACACTGTGGTGGAAAACCACGGAATGAAAAAAAAACACCTACAGCCATTAAGCATGGAAAAAACAATGGTTAATGATAAGAATCATTATAAAAATGAATATTGCATAAATGATAATTTAATGTCATTTCATGAATTAAGAAAGAATTTTTGTAGAAAAAATAAAATAAATAAAATGTTATAAAACGAAACTGCACAATTAACTATACACCTGCATAACATGCAAGTTTAACTAGACATTTGACACTCTTTTGACGAATGATGTTAAGTTTTAGGGGAAGTGCTTGTCACTCAATAAAGCAGTACTTGAGTAAATGAGGCTCTAGTGTAGCTATTAATGTTATCTTACCTTTAAGAGACAGAAGTTTTAAGTGAGGTTTAGTTAACAGAAAATTATATATCGTTTGACTATAGATATAATATTTTCTTGAAGAGATTGTAAATATTCCAGGGCATGACAACCTGAAATAAAATGGACCATGTTTTAAACATGGAAGCCATTAAAGCTGCAATTACTGAAAATGTTTCTTAGTAATATTTACAATATTTAGCGAAAAACGTAGTAAAAGTGGAACCTATGAAACCCTTTAGTCAATTCCAGGGTGACCCTTAAGAAATTCAAAGTTTAAGTAGTTTGTAGAATATTATTAATTTTAAAGAGATTTAATAAAAATGGTTTATATGAAACCAACAAGATTTCTCTTCCCTGTTTACCCTTTAACTCTACTTAAAACCCACACATTTTGTCGTTAAAATAAAAAATAATTATTAAATTAAAAATAACGACACGCTTGAAGAATTTAAGTATGAATGAAATAATTACATACAGTCCAACATTTGGAATATTTTAGCAGACAAAATGAATAAAATTCATAAAAATGTAATTCATAATTCGTCAAACTAACAAAAGTTTTATCATTCAAAGAAAATCTTAATTTAACTCATTTTTTCCTAAGATAAGCATGATTTGCTTTATTCCCTTATAATTATAGAGAAAAATAAAAGTTAAGATGGTAATAAAAATAATAACAATTATACCTTACACTACTGAAAAAACCGATATATAGATTTGGTATAATGTTTGTAAAGACACGATAGGTAAACAGATAGATAGATAGATAGATAGATAGATAGATAGATAGATAGATAGATAGATAGATAGATATAGATAGATAGATAGATAGATAGATAGATAGATAGATAGATAGATAGATAGATAGATAGATAGATAGATAGATAGATAGATAGATAGATAGATAGATAGATAGATAGATAGATAGATAGATAGATAGATAGATAGATAGATAGATAGAGATAGATAGATAGATAGATAGATAGATAGATAGATAGATAGATAGATAGATAGATAGATAGATAGATAGATAGATAGATAGATAGATAGATAGATAGATAGATAGATAGATAGATAGATAGATAGATAGATAGATAGATAGATAGATAGATAGATAGATAGATAGATAGATAGATAGATAGATAGATAGATAGATAGATAGATAGATAGATAGATAGATAGATAGATAGATAGATAGATAGATAGATAGATAGATAGATAGATAGATAGATAGATAGATAGATAGATAGATAGATAGATAGATAGATAGATAGATAGATAGATAGATAGATAGATAGATAGATAGATAGATAGATAGATAGATAGATAGATAGATAGATAGATAGATAGATAGATAGATAGATAGATAGATAGATAGATAGATGGATGGATGGATGGATGGATAGATAGATAGATACATAGAATGAGTCTAATATATAGTGTTTTTTAGCATGGTTACGGGTGCGAACCAAATCCACTAGCTTCCGCCTAACAGACTAAAACACTAACCACCAACCCGCTGAATGCTGATGTAGATGATGTAGAGTATTACATAGTCCAGAATGACCTGCTATATATCTTCATTGTCTTCTCTTCGACTTTATAAAACAAAAAACTTCCATTAAGAAATTTTGCTAATAAAATGTTTACACCCTTTTCCTAAAGATATGAGAGTTTTTCAGCTAAAACTAGATTGCATTTTAATTATCACTATAAATGAGTTTTTTTTACTTTATGGCATTAATTTTATTTGAAAAATTTTAATTTCTTTTTAAGACACACTTAAGTTCAAGAATTCAAAACATTCCCTCTTAACTGCACATAGAATATAAGTATTTTCTGCTTTAGATGATAACAAAAAACAACAGAAATAAACTTAAAAAGGAAGAAATTATTTCAGCCATAAAAATTTCATATGAAGATCTCTTAATTTATGACCATGTTATGGTCAGTTAAATTGTAATTAACCCATGCCAAACACTCAGCCTGATACCTAACAGCAACCATGATTGACAATGTTAAACTACTGTTGAAAAAGTTTCTAGGAAGATCAAATAGAATTTTCTGAGGGTAATGTAAAGTCAGAAGGGCGTTGTATATATAGTTAATAAGAACTCCCATTTATTACTAAACCACCTCCCCTTTAAAGGGTTATTGGACTTTTATTGCCACAGTAAACATTGTAAACAAATCATTAACTGCATTAAAGCAGCCACAACAACAAAAACACAATAGAAATTTAACTTAAGAAGTGCAAAAGTGCTGGTTACTACCATTTTTATGGACTACAAAAAATGGCATGTTTATACCAGTCGTATGTTGAAAAAAATATATGGGGTCTTATCTAACGGCATATCACGTGCTATTTTTAAAAAGCAACAAAAAAATAGAAGAAAATAAAAATATAAAACACATTTTAATTATTGCACTGATTGTATCAATTATGTTGGCTGATGGTCGGCTGGTGGTTGAATGGTTGGATGGTCGGCTGCTGCTTGTGTTAATCAGAACATAAATCAAATCACCATTAACTATGAAATTAAGTATAATTCGATTTTAAAGCTTTTCTTTTTTTAAGTGTTTGTGGCAAGATAATTAAAATTTAATACAATTTGTGTTTTTTTAACAGTTGCAATTGCACATATTCTATGTTGCAACATATTAAATTTTATGCTGCATAGTTATCGGCATGTTAAAGAGATGCTGGTAAAATGTTCAGCTTAAGTTGCTGCTATTAATTATTTTAGAGAAATTTTAATAATTTATTGCTTTAAAGTGTTACTAGAGGATTATTATTATCTTTTTAATTTAATTTTGATGAAAGCTAAATGTTTGCTTAATTTACTTTCTTAAAAAGCAAATGCTAGTAACGTTATGATGACAATACTTTAAAGAGTAAGCTATAAACTGATCAAGTTAGCTTAGATTTATAGCATTGACTTTCTTAAATATATAATGTTCTCAAGTCTTAATTATAAACTGTAGTCATGACAATAGACTGATAATCCTGACTACATACTACTATACAGTCTTCAATATGGACTGATCTAGAGTCTTGACTATAGACTGATCTATAGTTTTGACTATAGACTGCTCTATAATGTTAACTGTAGACTGATCTAAAGTCTTGACTATTGACTATCTGCAGTCTTTACTAAAGACTGATCTACAGTCTCGACTATAGACTGATCAATAGTCATGACTATAGTCTGATCTAAAGTCCTGCCTGTAGACTGATCTATATTCTTGACTATGGACTCATCTATAGTCTTGACTATAGACTAATTTATAGTCTTGGCTATATACTGATCTATGGTCTTGACTATATACTGATCCATAGTCTTGAATATCGACTGTTCTATAGTTTTGACTATAGACTGATCAACAATTATTATTATAGACTGGTCTATAATGTTGATTTAAACTGATCTATAGTTTTGACTGTAGTCTAACTTAAAGTCTCGACTATAAACCTATAGTGTTGACTGATGTATAGACTTGACTATAAACTGATCATAGTCTTGACTACAGACTGATCTATAGTCTTTACTATAGAATGATCTACAGTCTTGACAATAGACTTATATATAGCCTTGACTATAGACTGATATACAGTTTTGACTATAGACTGATCTATAATATTGACTATAGACTGATCTATATCCTTGACTGATCTATAGTTTTGAATATAGACTGATCTATAGTTTTGACTATAGACTGATCTATAGACTTCACTTAATTCTTATCCATGGTCTTGACTATAGACTGATCTATAGTTTGGACTACAGACTGATCTGTAGTCTTGACTATAGACTGATCTATAGCTTTGACTATTGACTGATCAATAGTCATGACTGTAGACTGTTCTATAGTCCTGACTATAGTCTTATCCATGGTCTTGACTATAGACCGATCTATAGTCTTGAATATAGACTGATCTATAGTTTTGACTAGATTGATCTATAATCTTGACTATAGACTATCTATATTCTTGACTATAGACTGATCTATAGTCTTGACTATAGACTGATCTATAGTCTTGAATATAGACTGTAGTCTGTAGTCGACACTATGATCAGTCTATAGTCAAGTCTATAGATCTACATATAATAAACACTATAGATCTATAGTCGAGACTTTAAGTTAGACTACAGTCAAGACTATAGATCAGTCTATATTCAAGACTATAGACTTATAAACTTATCAATAGGCTTGATTATAGAATGTTCTTTTATCTTGGCTACAGACTGATCTATAGTCTTGACTATAGACTGATCTATAGTCTTGACTATAGACTGATCTATAGTTTTGAGTATAGACTGATCAATAGTGATGACTATAGTCTGATCTAAAGTAGACTGATCTATAGGCCTGACTATAGTCTTATCTTATCTATAGACAGATCTATAGTCTTGACTATAGACTGATCTATAGTCTTATCTATGGTCTAGACTATAGATTGATCTATAGACCGATCTACAGTCTAGACTATAGACCGATATATAGTCTAGAGTTAAATAAAAGATTTACTAACTGAATAATAAACAAAACCACGACTATAGATCAGTCTATAGTCTAGACTACAAACTGATCTATAGTCTAGACTGTAAACTGAACTATAGTCTTGACTGTAGACTGATCTATAATCTTGACTATAAACTGATCTACAATAGTAACAGCTTGACTGTAAGAAAATAATCTATTTACCGATCTATAGAAAAGACTGATTTATTGTCCGTCGACAGATCTATTGTGAAAAGTATACACTGATTATGCATTGACAAAGAACTGATCTATAGTCAAGATTAAAAACCGATCTATATTCGGAGCTGATTTTAAGTTAGTTGTCATTTGCTAACTAAAAGTAAAATTAATTTCCTAATTGGGTATTTGTCACATTTCATAAAAAAGGAAACCATAAAAATGTTCCTCCCAAAAAACAAAAGACTTAAGACACACACACATTTCTAAAAAAAATAAACTATACACTCACGTGTGGAGATTTTCCTAACTTCTTCTTAATTATCATATAATTGCTAATGTCTAGTTTTCATCAGCTAAATAAAAAAGATACTTTCTTAACAGCCAAATAAAAGTAAAATTAGTTTCCCAATTAGATTTTTTCACATTTCTTAAAGAAATTAACAAAAAAAAATCTCACACCCTAAAAACCACACAAAACAAAAGACTTAAGAAACAAACGCACAAATTTTACAATCACGTGTTGAGATTTTCTTTTGGTTTTAAACAACAATACTAATAAAGCAGTAAATTAATTTACAACTGGCAACATTATTTAACAAACACACTTACATATAAATCAATAAATTGCAATATTTTGTTGTTTTTCTTTTTCTTTTACTTTTTGAACACAAATTCACCTGAGTATAAAGTTACATCGTGGTGAAGAGAGTGTTCAAGAGATAGAGAGTAATAACCATAAAAATGTGAATCATCAGCTGTGCAATTAAAACTAGTTTTAAACGATGAGTTAAATAAAAGATTTACTAACTGAATAACAAACAAAACCCACTCACACTCACACAGAACTCTCCGACTGAGTCAGTTTCAACAAGTTGGCTTTTTACGTAAAGATTTTGAATTTAGTTGGCGTAAAACAGACAACAGCTATAGACGTGTTGTTGGCGGAATTAAACGAAACGCGTTATACGGTTTAAATACTTGAAATATAAAGAAAAAAATAAGCAGAGAAGCAATAAAAAATATAAATTATCTTTATCATACAAAAAAATGTACGTTAAAATTTGTGGGTAAAAAGAGTAAATAAAGGGGGAAAATATATGCGTTTTTTTTTTCTCTAAATATGTGTTTGTATTTTGTTTTCAAGTGAAAATTTAACATTTTGTATTATTGCATAAAGAAATTTTTAATTTTTTGGAAAGAAATATATAAAAAGTGTGAAGGTGTTAAACACAGCAGAAGCAAAAAAAAAATATATATATAAAATAAAAGAAATAAATAACACACACAAAGGAAATTAAAACAAATAAGAAAAAAATTAATAAAAAAAAAAATTTACGAAAAAATAAAAAAAGAAAAATTTCCGGTATTAAACATAATCATACCTACACAACAGTTTTTAACGCTTTATTACAATATAAAAAAATATAAATATTCATTTTAAGTTTTAATAAAAGTTTTCATAAATTTTCTTAATTTATTTATAAATTTTCTCTTTTATAGTAAAATCATGTTTAGTTTAAACTTTTGGCGTTTATTTTTAAATATTTCCTTAATTGGTTTAACATTTTTTAATGGATTAACTCATGCAAAAGGTAAGTTTGTGTTAATCTTAACATTTTTAATATTTTCCTAAGAAAAATCCCGGCTTTAGTTTTATAAATTTTTTTTATTATGAAAATTAATATTTTTTTATGAAATATGATGTCATATTTTAAACACAATCAACGAAATGTACACAGCACAAAAAAAAAAAAAGTTTTATAAAAATAAAATTTATATATAGAGAGATGTATCGTATAGATATTTGTACTAACGTAACCTTGTTTCTGGCTTTGTATTTCTCTTTACTTAAAATTTATTTATTTTTTTCCATACAATCCGATAAGTGTGGAGTTGAAAAAAAAAACACCGAACAAAAAAAGAAGAATAATGCTAAAAACTGTTTATAAATTGGCAATAAACAATGGTGTGATACCCTATAAATAGAAAAAATTCAATAGTCAAGAATATATACTGATTTATAGTCTAGAATATAAAATGATGTATACTCAAGATTATAGAATGATCCATAGTCAAGTCTATAAGTCAATATTATTGACTGATCTATAGTCAACACTATAGACTGATCTATAGTCAAGACTATAGACTGATCTATAGTCAAGACTATAGACTGATCTATAGTCAAGACTTTAGACAGATCTATAGTCAAGAATATAGATCGATCTATAGTCAAGACTGATCTATAGTCAAGATTATAGACTGATCTATAGTCAAGACTATAGACTGATCTATAGTCAAGACTATAGACTGATCTATAGTCAAGACTATAGACTGATCTATAGTCAAGACTATAGACTGATCTATAGTCAAGACTATAGACTGTCTATAGTCAACACTTTGGACTGATCTATGGTGAAGACTATATACTGATCTATAGTCAAGACTATAGATTGATCTTTAGGCAAGACTATAGACTGATTTATAGTCAAAACAATAGACTGACCTATTGTCAAGACTATAGACTGATCTATAGTCAAGACTATAGACTGATCTATAATCAAGACTATAGACTGATCTATAATCAAGGCTATAGACTGATCTATAGTCAAGACTATAGACTGATCTATAGTCAAGACTATATACTGATCTAGTCGAGACTATAGACTGATCTATATTCAAGACTATAGACTGATCTATAGTCAAGACTATAGACTGATCTATAATCAAGACTGATATAGACTGATCTATAATCAAGACTATGGACTGATCTATAGTCAGGACTATAGACTGATCTATAGTCAAGACTATAAACAAACCAATAGCCAAGATCTATAGTCAAGATTATAGAACGACCTATAACTAAGACTATAGACTGATCATAAAGTCAAGACTAAAGACTGATCTATAGCCCAGACTATAGGCTGATCTATAGCCAAGACTATTGATTAAGATTATAGACTGTTCTATAATTAGGACTATAGACTGATCTATATTCAAGACAATAGACTGATCTATACTCAAGACTATAGACTGATCTATAGTCAAGACTATAGACTGATCTATAGTCAAGACTATAGACTGATCTATAGTCAAGACTATAGTCTAATCTATAGTCAAGAATATAGACTGATCTATAGTCAAGACTATAGACTGATCTATAGTCAAGAATATTGACTGATCTGTAGTCAAGACTATTGACTGTTTTATAATTAGGACTATAGACTGATCTATAATTGGGACTTTAGACTGATCAATAGCCAAGACTATAAACTGATCTATAGTCAAGACTATAGACTGATCTTTAGACAAGACTATAGACTATAGTCATAACTATAGACTGACTTATAGTCAAGACTATAGACTGATCTATAGCCAAGATTATAGATTGATCTATAGTCAAGACTATAGACTGATCTATTGTCAAGACTATAAACAAATCTATATTCAAGACTATAAACAAATCTGTAGTGAAGACTATAAACAAATCTATAGTCAAGATCTATAGTCAAGATTATAGACAGATCTATAGTCATGAATATATACTGATCTATAGCCAAGACTATAGACTGATCATAAAGTCAAGACTATAGACTTATGTATAGTAAAGTTTTTTGTCTGATCTATAATTAGGACTATAGACTGATCAATAGTAAAGACTATAAACTGATCTATAGTCAAGACTATAGACTGATACTTAGTCAAGACTATATAATTATCTATAGTCACGACTATATACTGATCTATAGTCAAGACTATATACTGATCTATAACCGAGACTACAGACTGATCTTTAGACAAGACTATATAGTCAGAACTAGAGACCTATATATAGTCAGAACTATAGACTGATCTATTGTCAAGACTATAGGCTGATCTATAGTCAAGACTATAGACTGATCTATAGTCCAGACTTATGTACAGTCAATGCTATAGAATGATTTATACTCAATACTATAGACTTACCTATAGTCAACACTATTGACAGAGCTATAGTCAAGACTATAGACTAAGCTATTGTCAAGTCTATAGACTTACTGAATGATCTATATTCAAGACTATAGTTTGATCCATAGTCAAGACTATAGACTTAGGTATGATCAAGAAAATAGACTGTTTTTTTATTTTACTTGATATCAAGTGCTACAAACTTCTTAACCAACTTAACAATACACCCCTTTTCTCTAAAATACTATTCTATAAACTATTTCGAAGAAATAGCACTAGATAACAACAACAAAAGCAAAAACTATAAAAAAAATTAAAACTAAACTTAAAGCTAGACATGCATGAAGAGCATTTAACTGTTTATTAAGTATTATGCAAATCAAATCAAATGCTGTTAAAGTTTTTTCTCTCTATACATATAGTTTTTTTTGTCTAATTCATGTTAAACTTCTATTGTTGTTTTATTATAATTAGTAAAAAAAACGCTTTTTTGTTTACAGTGTATTTAAGTTTAGAGGGTTTTTTTGTTTTTACTATAAAACAAAAAAAGACATAGTTTTCATTCATTTGAATTTCGAATAAAATTCGTTATACAACTATTTGGCCGAAAGCTATTTTTTTGTATTTTCATTATATAGAAATATTCAGGCCGAAATAAAAAATATATAGATTTAGTAGTTGGTTGCTTACAATAAACAACAAAAAAAATTACAGTTGGACTTCCGTTAGTCAAATGTAAAATTATTTAGAATATTTGAACGATTACACATGATTCGAATAATGGAACCGTTGTTATAAAGCATTAGTACTTGCATGAACAAAATTTTAGTGCGTTTCGGGCCACAAAACAATTTAATTGGTTAGCAATGCAACAGTATTTAGTTGCTATAGGTAATGATGATGTGATTATTGAAATATAGTAGTAAATTTCTCCTACCTCTCTGTTTTTGTTTTTTAGATTTATGCTAAGTGACCATGAAATATTGTAATATGTGTACTATTATATAATTAAATGTTTAATAACATTTTGAGTTATATAAATAAAATTATTAACGAAAAACTAATGAGGAGGGCTTGACAGACCATAAAATATTTTACAGTAATAATTTTGCAAAAGGTGCCCCAAATAGCATTTATTTAAGACTATAGTCTGATCTATAGTAAAAACTATTGGCAGATCTGTATTACAAAAATATAAACTGATATAGCCAAGACTGGTCTATATCCAAGACTATAAACTGATCTGTAGTCAAGAATGTAGGCTGGTCTATGGGCAAGACTGATCTATATTCAGGACAATAGCAGTTTATACTTAATTAAGGCTAAAGACTGATCTATAGGCATATCTAAAGTCATTAACAAAGACTTATCTACACTCAGAAATATGGAGTAATCTATAGCCATGGATGTGGACTGATCTATAGTCAAAGCTGATATAAGTCAATTATATTAACTATAGATCAATGTATAGCTTAGACTAATAGACTGATCTATAGTCAACAGTATAAACTGATATGTAGTCAACAGTATACACTGATCTATAGTTAACAGTATCAACTGATTTGTAGTCAAGACTATAGACTGATCTATAGTCAACATTATAAACTGATCTGTAGTCAAAGCTATAGACTGATCTATAGTCAACAGTATAAACTGATTGATAGTCAAGACAAGAGACAGATCTATGGTCTAGGCTATAGACTGATCAATTGTCAAAACTCTAGACTGATCTATTGTCAAGACTATAGACTGATCTATAATCAAGACTATAGACTGATCTATAGTCAAGACTATAGACTGATCTATAGTCAAGACTATAAACTGACCTATAGTCAAGACTATAGACTGATCAATAGTCAAGACTATAGACTGATCTATAGTCAAGACTATAGACTGATCTATAGTCAAGACTATAGACTGATCTATAGTCAAGACTATAGACTGATCTATACATTATAGACTAATCTACAGTCAAGACTATAGCCTGATCTATAATCAAGTCCAGACTATAGACTGATCTATAGTCCAGACTATAGACTGATCTATAGTCCAGACTATAGACTGATCTATAGTCAAGACTGATCTATAGTCAACACTATAGACTGATCTATAGTCAAGACAATAGACTGATCTATAGTCAAGACTATAGACTAATCTATAGTAACAGGCTATAGTCTAATCTATAGTCAAAACTATAAACTAATCTACACTTAAGACTATAGACTGATCCATATGAAGACTATAGACTGATCAATAGTCAAGACTATAGACTGATCTATAATCAAGTCAAGACTATAGACTAATCTATAGTCAAGACTATATACTGATCTATACACTATAGACTAATCTACAGTCAAGACTATAGATTGATCTATAGTCAAGACTATATACTGATCTATAATCAAGCCTATGGACTGATCTATAGTCCAGACTATAGACAGATCTATAGTTAAGACTATAGACTGATCTATAGTTAAGACTATAGACTGATCTATAGTTAAGACTATAGACTGATCTATAGTCAAGACTATAGACTGATCTATACACTATAGACTAATCTACAGTCAAGACTAAAGATTGATCTATAGTCAAGACTATAGACTGATCTATAATCAAAATTATGGACTGATCTATAGTTCAAACTATAGACTGATCTATAGTCAAGACTAAAGACTTATCTATAGTCAAGACAATAGACTGATCTATAGTCAAGGCTATAGACTGATCTATGGGCTACACTAATCTGTAGTAACAGGCTATTGTCTAATCTATAGTCAAAACTATAAACTAATCTACACTTAAGACTATAGACTGATCCATTTGAAGACTATAGACTGATCTATCTATAGTCAAGACTATAGACTGATCTATAAACAAGACTATGGACTGATCTATATTCAAGACTATAGACGGATCTATATTCAAGAGTATAGATTGATCTATTGTCACGACTATAGACTGATCAATAGTCAAGACTATAGACTGATCTATAGTCAAGACTATAGACTGATCTATAACCAAGACTATAGACCGGTCTACAGGCAAGGCTACAGATTGATCTATATATCAAGACTATAGACTGATCTATTATCAAGACTATGGACTGATCTGTAGTCAAGACTATAGACTAATCTATAGACATGACTATAGACTGATCTATGGTCTAGACTATAGACTGATCTATAGACAAGACTGTAGACAGATCTATAGTCGCAACTATAGACTGATCTATAGTGAAGACTATAGACTGAACTATAGTCAAGATTATAGACTGATTTATAGTCAAGATTATAGACTGATCTATAATCAAGACTATTTGGTAACTCGGAAACAACCATTAGAACAACAGAGCATTTTGTTTATTTTCAACTTTAAGCCTGGAGCATTCTTAACAGGTTTCATTCCCTTGCTGATGTTTAAGAATTTGTTAATTTATAGAAAATATGCATAAACAGATGTATGTTTGCCAATTCATAATGATAAATTAAATATTTGAATAATGATCAAATACAACTTTTTAACCTTGTGGTTATTTGTAAATAATTAAAAAAAATATATTTTTTTTCTATATTTTATAACATATAATTAGCAATTTTAGACAAAACTGACCCTGTAAAATGGCAAAAGTAATTAAAGAATAAATTCTAAAAAGAAATAGAACCTAAAAATAAACTTTGTAGAAGAACGTTTGAAAAAAGGAATTAAATAATTTCAAATTACTTTAATTGAGGCAGAATGGAGGCTCTAAAAACTCTGAAATTCTTACAATTCTTGGTTTGAAAATAATGTTTGAATTAGCAGTAGAAATATTCGAGACCCCTAGTTGAAAGTTTGTATTATTTTATAAATGATAAATAAATATGTAAACAACATAAATATATCAAATGTCCAAAAAATAGTCTCTTTGCTGCAGCCATAACTTAAATCAACAATTCATATCAAGTTGATTTTGTTGTTGTTTTGCTGATATTTAAAAGACGATCAAACAATTTGACTGCAATAAATAATAAAACAAAAAAAATCTAAAATGTAGAGAAAAAAAACCTTAAGGGTCTGAACTTTAACGTCAAAACTTTAAAGGAACTTATATAGAAATGGAGAAAAATACCAGCCACAAGACAACAAAAGAACTTAAAGAAAAATTGTTTTAAATTGCCGCCAGACCGTGTCCGTCTAGCTGTCTGTTAGTATGTCTGGGCCAAAAACAAAAGCGTTTTGTCTTCTCTTACTTCTTTTACCTCAGTTGTGTTTTTGCTGCTTGGCCAATGTAAAGACTGGCAAAGAGTATAGAGATTCATACCTTAACCATAGTATGGAATATACAATGTGATGTTTTGTCTATCAGCCAGACAGACCAATTGATGCAAAATATCCATTGGCCTAATCATACCACACACAAGATAAATAATCATTTGGCAACTGTATGTAGGCATTTGTATTGGGTGTTTATACATACATACATATGTATGTATGTATGTATGTATGTATGTATGTATGTATGTATGTATGTATGTATGTATGTATGTATGTATGTATGTATGTATGTATGTATGTATGTATGTATGTATGTATGTATGTTTGAATATGTTAGCATTTATTTAGTGTTATTTTCGAGATGTGGTTTTTGATCCGCCAGCTCCTTATATTTAGTTTAGTTTTCTTCTTTCATAGTGCCTTGTTTTTGATATGTCTCGAGGAACAAACATGATGCCTTTAAGGTTTTGGCCAGGTTGTGGCAAGCATTTCTTACTTAAATAAGGGCAAGGCAAGACTTTGTTGCAATATGTTTTCTGCATATATATTCATTTTAAAAGGATGGGTTTGCATATTTAATACTAATATTTAACATTTCATTATCATTTTGCGTTATATTTTCAAGCAAAAATCGCAGTCAACCTTAAATCTTATTGAAAATATGAAATTACATAGAACAAGTCATATGCCGACCTAGCGCTGAAGCATTTAAACATGTAAAACAAAAGACTTAAGCTACAAACCTCGTGTAATAACACCACAATTTCTAGTTTATCAAAAAATCTAACAAAAACTTTTTCCATAAAAACTATTTATTTAACTAATTAATTACCTGCCTTTTAGCCTTGATTTAATTAAAACAAATCTCTCATTAACCTTTACGTTTCTTACCATTATGATTCATTTTACATTTTTTTCAATTTACAACTATATTTTTATAACGTTTTAACCTTATATAGTTATCGATTAATAACATATATATATATATATATATATAGCAAATCTTAAGCAACAACTACAAAAAAACCCACAATCTCATTTATAATGTCTTACAACCCACATATTTTATTTCCTTTTTCTTTACACTCTTCCATTTACACTTCATAGCAATACTTTGTTTTTATATTTCTGTTGTTTTTCTTTTAACAAGCAAAAAAATGTTTATTATAAATTATTTTATATTTTTACTTAAGTATTTATAATAAGAGTGAAATAAAATAAACAAACAAATAAACGTACAACAAAAAAAACGATATACCATTCAGTTATCTTTGCTTATTAGGCAACAATCATTCTAAAATATCAACGCCAACTGACACACTACATCATCATGAGATCATGGTCTGAAACAAAAACTCTAGCTGGAAATAAACTGTAATACTTGTATTAATAAAGTGAGCGTGTTGAAAAAAAAAACAACTTAAAAGATCTTTTGTTTTAAACAGGCTAGAGAAATGACAAGAAAATGAAATTAAATGAAATGATGATGATGTTGAGTCAAAGTGGGAAAGATTTTTTAGTGTATTTATAATGACCAAGAAAGTGAACTACAAATTAAAAGCATTCCGACCTTAATCAAGTACGATTCCGAATAGAATTGAACTAGAATCTAAAGCTGAACAAAACTAAAGTATAACTGAACTAGAACTGAACTAGAACTGAACTAGAACTGAACTAGAACTGAACTAGAACTGAACTAGAACTGAACTAGAACTGAACTAGAACTGAACTAGAACTGAACTAGAACTGAACTAGAACTGAACTAGAACTGAACTAGAACTGAACTAGAACTGAACTAGAACTGAACTAGAACTGAACTAGAACTGAACTAGAACTGAACTAGAACTGAACTAGAACTGAACTAGAACTGAACTAGAACTGAACTCGAACTGAACTAGAACTGAACTAGAAACTGAACTAGAACTGAACTAGAACTGAACTAGAACTGAACTAGAACTGAAACTAGAACTGAACTAGACTGAACTAGAACTGAACTAGAACTGAACTAGAACTGAACTAGAACTGAACTAGAACTGAACTAGAACTGAACTAGAACTGAACTAGAACTGAACTAGAACTGAACTAGAACTGAACTAGAACTGAACTAGAACTGAACTAGAACTGAACTAGAACTGAACTAGAACTGAACTAGAACTGAACTAGAACTGAACTAACTGAACTGAACTGAACTAGAACTGAACTAGAACTGAACTAGAACTGAACTAGAACTGAACTAGAACTGAACTAGAACTGAACTAGAACTGAACTAGAACTGAACTAGAACTGAACTAGAACTGAACTAGAACTGAACTAGAACTGAACTAGAACTGAACTAGACGAACTAGAACTGAACTAGAACTGAACTAGAACTGAACTAGAACTGAACTAGAACTGAACTAGAACTGAACTAGAAACTGAACTAGAACTGAACTAGAACTGAACTAGAACTGAACTAGAACTGAACTAGAACTGAACTAGAACTGAACTAGAACTGAACTAGAACTGAACTAGAACTGAACTAGAACTGAACTAGAACTGAACTAGAACTGAACTAGAACTGAACTAGAACTGAACTAGAACTGAACTAGAACTGAACTAGAACTGAACTAGAACTGAACTAGAACTGAACTAGAACTGAACTAGAAACTGAACTAGAACTGAACTACTGAACTAGAACTGAACTAGAACTGAACTAGAACTGAACTAGAACTGAACTAGAACTGAACTAGAACTGAACTAGAACTGAACTAGAACTGAACTAGAACTGAACTAGAACTGAACTAGAACTGAACTAGAACTGAACTAGAACTGAACTAGAACTGAACTAGAACTGAACTAGAACTGAACTAGAACTGAACTAGAACTGAACTAGAACTGAACTAGAACTGAACTAGAACTGAACTAGAACTGAACTAGAACTGAACTAGAACTGAACTAGAACTGAACTAGAACTGAAGTAGAACTGAAAGTAGAACTGAACTAGAACTGAACTAGAACTGAACTAGAACTGAACTAGAACTGAACTAGTTAGTTAGTTAGTTAGTTAGTTAGTTAGTTAGTTAGTAGTAGTTAGTAGTTAGTTAGTTAGTTAGTTAGTGTTAGTTAGTTAGTTAGTTAGTTAGTTAGTTAGTTAGTTAGTTAGTTAGTTAGTAGTTAGTTAGTTAGTTAGTTAGTTAGTTAGTTAGTTAGTTAGTTAGTTAGTTAGTTAGTTAGTTAGTTAGTTAGTTAGTTAGTTAGTTAGTTAGTTAGTTAGTTAGTTAGTTAGTTAGTAGTTAGTTAGTTAGTTAGTTAGTTAGTTAGTTAGTTAGTTAGTTAGTTAGTTAGTAGTTAGTTAGTTAGTTAGTTAGTTAGTAGTTAGTTAGTAGTTAGTTAGTTAGTTAGTTAGTTAGTTAGTTAGTTAGTTAGTTAGTTAGTAGTTAGTTAGTTAGTTAGTTAGTTAGTTAGTTAGTAGTTAGTTAGTTAGTTAGTTAGTTAGTTAGTTAGTTAGTTAGTTAGTTAGTTAGTTAGTTAGTTAGTTAGTTAGTTAGTTAGTTAGTTAGTTAGTTAGTAGTTAGTTAGTTAGTTAGTTAGTTAGTTAGTTAGTTAGTTAGTTAGTTAGTTAGTTAGTTAGTTAGTTAGTTAGTTAGTTAGTTAGTTAGTTAGTTAGTTAGTTAGTAGTTAGTTAGTAGTTAGTTAGTTTAGTAGTTAGTTAGTTAGTTAGTTAGTTAGTTAGTTAGTTAGTTAGTTAGTTAGTTAGTTAGTTAGTTAGTTAGTTAGTTAGTTAGTAGTTAGTTAGTTAGTAGTTAGTTAGTTAGTTAGTTAGTTAGTTAGTTAGTTAGTTAGTTAGTTAGTTAGTTAGTTAGTTAGTTAGTTAGTTAGTTAGTTAGTTAGTTAGTTAGTTAGTTAGTTAGTTAGTTAGTAGTTAGTTAGTTAGTTAGTTAGTTAGTTAGTTAGTTAGTTAGTAGTTAGTTAGTTAGTTAGTTAGTTAGTTAGTTAGTTAGTTAGTTAGTTAGTTAGTTAGTTAGTTAGTTAGTTAGTTAGTTAGTTAGTTAGTTAGTTAGTTAGTTAGTTAGTTAGTTAGTTAGTTAGTTAGTTAGTTAGTTAGTTAGTTAGTTAGTTAGTTAGTAGTTAGTTAGTTAGTTAGTTAGTTGTTAGTTAGTAGTTAGTTAGTTAGTTAGTTAGTAGTTAGTTAGTTAGTTAGTTAGTCAGTTCCCGTACTACTATTGTTTCAAATATGATCCATTGCCAATCAATCTTCTAGCTTTGAAATTCAATTCTTCCCAACCAACTTCTCAGAAACGTAGCGTACCATTCGGATAATAAAACAAACAAAGTTAAACAAGCCAAGAAACACCATTTAATGTTGTCGTTTAACCAGACTTACCACAAAACAAGTTCAAAATATAAATACTTTAAATCAACAATAATTGCAAAAAATCTACAAAAAAAAACAACTCATAGAAAATATAAAGCATACTTAAGCTAAAAGCTCTCTCATTCTCCTCTCATAGACACACACAGATACTTATTCAATACATTAACATTTTCGGTCAATAAAATGACAATGACACAACGTTAATGAGGGCTCAACTCAGATAAAAAAAGTCTTACTAAGCAAGCGACAAAATTAAAATATGAACCAATGATTGTATTTTTTACTCGTGATAATGACAACTAAAATTATTTTTAATTATATGCAATTAATGTTAGTAATAAAGTATGTTGAATAATGGTGTTTTTTCTTTTATTAAACAACTAAAGACAGAGACAAATTAGATTTTTTTTTTTCAAATATTTTTAACACTAAGTTTATTTTATACCAAATACGCTGCATTTATTTAAAAACCATTAAATTTATTTGGGTTAAAAGCTGTGTTAAATTGCTTAAAATCAAATTTACCATAAATTATTTATTTGACGCAATTCAAATTAGTGCGAAATTTAAAATCTGATTTAAAATTCAGTCTAAATAACATCGATAATAAAATTATACAGTGGTTTAGCAGAAAAGAAGCTTTTACAGAGTTTGATCTAAAACTTTTTAAAGGTTCAAATAACTTGCAAAATACTCGAAAAACTTTAACACTACTATTCATTTCAAAGCCAAAGAATTTTACTTAATAAAAAATACAGTTTTTATAAATAAATAAAAACTTTATTTATTTAAACAATTCAAAATTTGTACATTTTTTCCATAAAAATATTTGCACTTTCTAAAATAAAAGTCCAATAAATCAACAAAAAAATTCCACATAAATTACATAAACACATTTCTAATCAAAATCAACATTCATATCTTTGATAACAAGATCACGTATGTGACTTCTCTTAATTTTATCGGAGCCCGTTTTGGGTAGAGTATCAAAGAAATAAACACCACCATGCAAGTGATAGTATTCCTGCAATTCCTCACTCACCACCTTCTTAATCAAATCCTCAGTTAACTTTTCACCCTCAGGAGTTTTGGCACGTACCACAGCACAGGCCGAGACATTGGCATACAAAACATTGGGAATGCCAAAGACACAGACCTCTTGTACACCGGGAATTCTTAAGATGACATTTTCTATTTTCTCAGGATAAACATGTAAATTGAATGACTTATAGACATCTTTATCGCGGGCACAAATATGCAAAAAACCCTGTTCATCGAAATAGCCCACATCTCCTGTTGAGAACCATTGATCTTTGAAAACCTTTTCAAAGGCCTCCTGGTTATTCATATAACCCAACCAATTATAACGGAATTTAATGTGTATTTCACCGTGCTCATTAATGCCCAAAGCTTTGCCATCCTTATCTAGAATCCGTACTATCTTATTGGGCAACAGTTTGCCATCGGAACCCTTGAGACCACGACCCAATAAAACATAATTATTCGTGAGCAAAGCAGATAACTCGGTCATACCATAGGCCACCACAAATCCAGGTTTTTTCGTATTATCATCTACAAGAGCATTAATAGTTTCATAAGTAACTTGTGGTACTTTGGAACCACCACAGAGTATAGTATCTATGGATTTCATGCAATCCTTCCATTCTGGTTTATTTAAAAGTGCGATTTCAGTCATATTCACGGTACTATTAATCATATGGGTCACCCGATGACGCTTCACCACATCCATGAAATAGTCGGGTGTAAAGGGTTTGGTGGTGACGATACGCAAGCAACCACGTAAAAGTGATTCCTTCAAAGTCCAAAAGCCAGAAACCCAATAGATCGAGCTGAAGGAAAAGGCAACCGAGTCGGTACGGAGGGTGTGGCTAAGAAAAGAAATGTTTCAGAATTTGAATTTGAAGTGAAATAGAACATAATTAGAACTAGAACTGAACTAGAACTGAACTAGAACTGAACTAGAACTGAACTAGAACTGAACTAGAACTGAACTAGAACTGAACTAGAACTGAACTAGAACTGAACTAGAACTGAACTAGAACTGAACTAGAACTGAACTAGAACTGAACTAGAACTGAACTAGAACTGAACTAGAACTGAACTAGAACTGAACTAGAACTGAACTAGAACTGAACTAGAACTGAACTAGAACTGAACTAGAACTGAAATAGAACTGAACTAGAACTGAACTAGAACTGAACTAGAACTGAAGTATAACTGAACTAGAACTGAACTAGAGCTGAACTAGAACTAAACTAGAACTGAACTAGAACTGAACTAGAACTAGAACTAGAACTGAAATAGAACTAGAACTGAAATAAAACAAGAACTGAACTAGAACTGAACTAGAACTAGAACTGAACTAGAACTGAACTAGAACTGAACTAGAACTGAACTAGAACTGAAGTATAACTGAACTAGAACTGAACTAGAACTGAACTAGAACTGAACTAGAACTGAACTAGAGCTGAACTAGAACTGAACTAGAACTGAACTAGAACTGAACTAGAACTGAACTAGAACTGAACTAGAACTGAACTAGAACTGAACTAGAACTGAACTAGAACTGAACTAGAACTGAACTAGAACTGAACTAGAACTGAACTTGAACTGAACTAGAACTGAACTAGAACTGAACTAGAACTGAACTAGAACTGAACTAGAACTGAACTAGAGCTGAACTAGAACTAAACTAGAACTGAACTAGAACTGAACTAGAACTGAACTAGAACTAGAACTGAAATAGAACTAGAACTGAAATAAAACAAGAACTGAACTAGAACTGAACTAGAACTGAACTAGAACTGAACTAGAACTGAACTAGAACTGAACTAGAACTGAACTAACTGAACCATCGAAATGCTCTCATAATACTTACTATACTCTTTGATTCAAGGCCGCCTTATGAGACATGCATACACCTTTGGGAGGTCCTGTAGTGCCCGAGGAACAACTAATTGCCGCACTATAATCACCATCTATATTCGAGCAGGGAGGTCTATAGCAATTGTATACAAACTATAAGCAACAATTTTCTGTGAAAATCCCTTTTAAACTTACACAAATTCTTCCAATTCCTCATCACTATAATCGCCCAATAATTCTTTAACATTGGGTAGATTTGCAACCTCACCATTCACAATATAAATGCGAGCATTTAAATTCAGATTTTCATTAACATTTACAGCTGCCTGATAATTGGCCACATCACAAAAAATAAATTTAGGACGTGTTACCTTATAAATAACTTCCAATTCAGCTGAAAAGAAAATGGTTATGAAACGTTTGCATTTGTTACATAACACCGCCAACAAAAAAAATACCTTGATCAAATAGATCAAAAACAGCATTTATAGCGGCACCACTCAACCAAACGGCCAATATAATCGATGACAAGTAATGAGAATTGGTGGCATATAAACCCATAACATCTCTGGGCTGTACACCCAATTTAACAAATGTTTTACAAATACTCAAGGCATTCTTCAGCAACTGTTCTCCCGTTAACTCTTCCCCAGTGTTGTCTACATATTGTAATACTTTTTTACGATTCTGTTGCAATACTGTAATAATAGCATCACCCAAAGTCATATCAGGTCCATAAAAGTCCTTTTGTTTGGGACCATACCAGGTCTTAGTGTTTTCATCGTAATAAGTTTCGCAGACAACAGCGGAAAGAGACATCTTTACGGTTTCAGTGTTTTAAGTGCAACTAAAATGACAAATTTTGGGTTTTTGGACAGATTGTTCTTATCAAATAGAAAATTTAAAAAGAATAAAAGAATTTTTGAAAAAAAAAACTCAATTGCCGATTAAGATTATTTTGTTGTTGTTTGATTAAAACAATTGTTTAAATAAAACTATTGCGAATTATGAGAAAGCAATATTTTTTACTCGTGACAATGACAATTAAAATTATTTTTAATAACTAGTAAAATAAAAACTACAATTTGTTTATAAATAAAAATTTAATATAAATTGATTTATTTAAACAATTTTAAACTTGTACAATGTACATGCATATTTATCTACAAAAACAGTAGCACTTTCTAAAATAAAAGTATAATAAACTCTAAAAAACACAATTTTAATCAAATTTAATATTCATATCTTTGATAACAAGATCACGTATGTGACTTCTCTTAATTTTATCGGAGCCCGTTTTGGGTAGAGTATCAAAGAAATAAACACCACCACGCAAATGATAGTATTCCAACAGTTCCTCACTCACCACCTTCTTAATCAAATCTTCAGTTAACTGTTCACCTTCAGAATTTTTGGCACGTACCACAGCACAGGCCGAGACATTGGTATATACAAGATGGGGAATGCCAAAGACACAGACCTCTTGTACACCGGGAATTCTTAAGATGACATTTTCAATCTTCTCAGGGTAAATGTGAATATTATAGGACTTATAGACATCTTGATCACGGGCACAAATATGCAAAAAGCCCTGTTCATCGAAATAGCCCACATCACCAGTTGAAAACCATTGATCTTTGAAAACCTTTTCAAAGGCCCGCCTGGTTATTCATATAACCCAACCAATTGTAACGGAATTTAATGTGTATTTCACCGTGCTCATTAATGCCCAAAGCATTGCCATCTTTATCTAGAATTCGCACAACTTTATTAGGCAACAGTTTGCCATCGGATCCATTGAGACCACGGCCCAATGAAACATAGTTATTGGTGAGTAAAGCAGCTAATTCGGTCATGCCATATGCCACCACAAATCCAGGTTTTTTTGTGTTATCATCTAAAAGTGCATTAATAGTTTCATAAGTAACTTTAGGTACTTTTGAACCACCACAGAGCATGGTATCTATGGATTTCATGCAATCCTTCCACTCTGGTTTATTTAAAAGTGCGATTTCAGTCATATTTACGGTACTAATAATAACATGAGTCACCTGATGACGCTTTACCAAATCCATAAAGTAGTCGGGTGTAAAGGGCTTGGTGGTTACGATACGCAAGCAACCACGTAAAAGCGATTCCTTCAAAGTCCAAAGCCAGAAACCCAATAGATCGAGCTGAACGAAAAGGCAACCGAGTCGGTACTGAGGGTGTGGCTAAGAAAAGAAATGTTTCAGAATTAGAATTTGAAGAACTTAATTAGAACTAGAACTGAAATAGAACTGAACTAGAACTGAACTAGAACTGAACTAGAACTGAACTAGAACTGAACTAGAACTGAACTAGAACTGAACTGGAACTGAACTAGAACTGAACTAGAACTGAACTAGACTGAACTAGAACTGAACTAGAACTGAACTAGAACTGAACTAGAACTGAACTAGAACTGAACTAGAACTGAACTAGAACTGAACTAGATCTGAACTAGAACTGAACTAGATCTGAACTAGAACTGAACTAGAACTGAACTAGAACTGAACTAGAACTGAACTAGAACTGAACTAGAACTGAACTAGAACTGAACTAGAACTGAACTAGAACTGAACTAGAACTGAACTAGAACTGAACTAGAACTGAACTAGAACTGAACTAGAACTGAACTAGAACTGAACTAGAACTGATCTAGAACTGAACTATGAACTAGAACTGAACTAGAACTGAACTAGAACTGAACTAGAACTGAACTAGAACTGAACTAGAACTGAACTAGAACTGAACTAGAACTGAACTAGAACTGAACTAGAACTAGAACTAAACTAGAACTAAACTAGAACTGAACTAGAACTGAACTAAACTGAACTAGAACTGAACTAGAACTGAACTAGAACTGAACTAGAACTGAACTAGAACTAAACTAGAACTGAACTAGAACTAAACTAGAACTGAACTAGAACTGAACTAGAACTGAACTAGAACTGAACTAGAACTGAACTAGAACTGAACTAGAACTGAACTAGAACTGAACTAGAACTGAACTAGAACCGAACTAGAACTGAACTAGAACTGAACTAGAACTGAACTAGAACTGAACTAGAACTGAACTAGAACTGAACTAGAACTGAACTAGAACTGAACTAGAACTGAACTAGAACTGAACTAGAACTGAACTAGAACTGAACTAGAACTGAACTAGAACTGAACTAGAACTGAACTAGAACTGAACTAGAACTGAACTAGAACTGAACTAGAACTGAACTAGAACTGAACTAGAACTAAACTAGAACTAAACTAGAACTGAACTAGAACTGAACTAGAACTGAACTAGAACTGAACTAGAACTGAACTAGAACTGAACTAGAACTGAACTAGAACTGAACTAGAACTGAACTAGAACTGAACTAGAACTGAACTAGAACTGAACTAGAACTGAACTAGAACTGAACTAGAACTGAACTAGAACTGAACTAGAACTGAACTAGAACTGAACTAGAACTGAACTAGAACTGAACTAGAACTGAACTAGAACTGAACTAGAACTGAACTAGACTAGAACTAAACTAGAACTAAACTAGAACTGAACTAGAACTGAACTAGAACTGAACTAAGACTGAACTAGAACTAAACTAGAACTGAACTAGTACTGAACTAGAACTAAACTAGAACTGAACTAGAACTGAACTAGAACTGAACTAGAACTGAACTAGAACTGAACTAGAACTGAACTAGAACTGAACTAGAACTGAACTAGAACTGAACTAGAACTGAACTAGAACTGAACTAGAACTGAACTAGAACTGAACTAGAACTGAACTAGAACTGAACTAGAACTGAACTAGAACTGAACTAGAACTGAACTAGAACTGAACTAGAACTGAACTAGAACTGAACTAGAACTGAACTAGAACTGAACTAGAACTGAACTAGAACTGAACTAGAACTAAACTAGAACTAAACTAGAACACTAGAACTGAACTAGAACTGAACTAGAACTGAACTAGAACTGAACTAGAACTGAACTAGAACTGAACTAGAACTGAACTAGAACTGAACTAGAACTGAACTAGAACTGAACTAGAACTGAACTAGAACTGAACTAGAACTGAACTAGAACTGAACTAGAACTGAACTAGAACTGAACTAGAACTAAACTAGAACTGAACTAGAACTGAACTAGAACTGAACTAGAACTGAACTAGAACTGAACTAGAACTGAACCAGAACTGAACTAGAACTGAACTAGAACTGAACTAGAACTGAACTAGAACTGAACTAGAACTGAGCTAGAACTGAACTAGAACTGAACTAGAACTGAACTAGATCTGAACTAGAACTGAACTAGAACTGAACTAGAACTGAACTAGAACTGAACTAGAACTGAACTAGAACTGACTAGAACTGAACTAGAACTGAACTAGAACTGAACTAGAACTGAACTAGAACTAGAACTGATCTAGAACTGAACTGGAACTGAACTAGAACTGAACTTAAACTGAACTAGATCTGAACACGACCTTTGACCCTGCATGTAAATGATAGAATAAAGTTCTCTTAATACTTACTGTAATCTTTGATTCAATATCGCCTTATGAGACATGCAGACACCTTTGGGAGGACCTGTAGTGCCTGACGAACATGTAATTGCCGCACTATAATCGCCATCTATATTCGAGCAGGGTGGTCTAAAATAATTGTATACGAAACTGTAAATGACATTTTATAATAAAAATCTCCTTTAAACTTACACAAATTCTTCCAATTCCTCATAACTATAATCACCTATTAATTCTTTAATATTGGGTAGGTAGATTGCCACTTCACCATTTACAATATAAATGCCTGCATTTAAATTCAAATTTTTATTAACATTTACGGCTGCCTGATAATTGGCCACATCACAGAAAATAAATTTAGGACGTGTACCTTATAAATAACTTCCAATTCGCCTGAAAATATAACAAAAGATTATGAAATGTTTACATTTGTTTTATTACTCTGCTAAACAAGAATTACCTTGATCAAATAAATCATAAACAGCATTTATAGCGGCACCACTCAACCAAACGGCCAATACTATCGATGACAAGTAATGAGAATTGGTGGCATATAAACCCATAACATCTCTGGGTTGTACGCCCAATTTAACAAATGTTTTACAAATACTCAAGGCATTCTTCAGCAACTGCTCTCCCGTTAACTCCTCCCTAGTGTTGTCTACATATTGTAATACTTTTTTGCGATTTTGATGTAATACAGAAATAATCGCATCACCCAATGTCATATCAGGTCCATAAAAGTCTTTTTGTTTAGGACCATACCAGGTCTTAGTGTTTTCATCGTAATAGGTTTCACAAACAACCGCGGAAAGAGACATTTTATCGCTTTCAATGTTTAAGTACAACTAAGTAAATGGCTTATTTTGGGCTCTCTGTACTGAATTGTATTATCAATTACAATATTTAAAAAATAAAAACAAATTGTGTTGTAATACAATCTATTGCCGATTAAAATTGTTTGTTGTTATTAGATTAACAAAAATATTTAAATAACACGGTGGCGAATTGTGAGATAGCAATACACTCAAGATAAAATGTTAGTAAAAATAAATATTATTTGTTTTTTTTATTATTTATTAAAAACTTTCGATAAAGTTTATAGTCTAGATAAGTTCAGTTCTAGTTCAGTTCTAGTTCAGTTCTAGTTCAGTTCTAGTTCAGTTCTAGTTCAGTTCTAGTTCCTAGTTAGTTCTAGTTCAGTTCTAGTTCAGTTCTAGTTCAGTTCTAGTTCAGTTCTAGTTCAGTTCTAGTTCAGTTCTAGTTCGTTCTAGTTCAGTTCTAGTTCAGTTCTAGTTCAGTTCTAGTTCAGTTCTAGTTCAGTTCTAGTTCAGTTCTAGTTCAGTTCTAGTTCAGTCTAGTTCAGTTCTAGTTCAGTTCTAGTTCAGTTCTAGTTCAGTTCTAGTTCAGTTCTAGTTCAGTTCTAGTTCAGTTCTAGTTCAGTTCTAGTTCAGTTCTAGTTCAGTTCTAGTTCAGTTCTAGTCAGTTCTAGTTCAGTTCTAGTTCAGTTCTAGTTCAGTTCTAGTTCAGTTCTAGTTCAGTTCTAGTTCTAGTTCAGTTCTAGTTCAGTTCTAGTTCAGTTCTAGTTCAGTTCTAGTTCAGTTCTAGTTCAGTTCTAGTTCAGTTCTAGTCAGTTCTAGTTCAGTTCTAGTTCAGTTCTAGTTCAGTTCTAGTTCAGTTCTAGTTCAGTTCTAGTTCAGTTGTAGTTCAGTTCTAGTTCAGTTCTAGTTCAGTTCTAGTTCAGTTCTAGTTCAGTTTTAGTTCAGTTCTATTCAGTTCTAGTCAGTTCTAGTTCAGTTCTAGTTCAGTTCTAGTTCAGTTCTAGTTCAGTTAGTTCAGTTCTAGTTCAGTTCTAGTTCAGTTCTAGTTCAGTTCTAGTTCAGTTCTAGTTCAGTTCTAGTTCAGTCTAGTTCAGTTCTAGTTCAGTTCTAGTTCAGTTCTAGTTCAGTTCTAGTTCAGTTCTAGTTCAGTTCTAGTTCAGTTCTAGTTCAGTTCTAGTTCAGTTCTAGTTCAGTTCTAGTTCAGTTCTAGTTCAGTTCTAGTTCAGTTCTAGTTCAGTTCTAGTTCAGTTCTAGTTCAGTTCTAGTTCAGTTCTAGTTCAGTTCTAGTTCAGTTCTAGTTCAGTTCTAGTTCAGTTCTAGTTCAGTTCTAGTTCAGTTCTAGTTCAGTTCTAGTTCAGTTCTAGTTCAGTTCTAGTTCAGTTCTAGTTCAGTTCTAGTCAGTTCTAGTTCAGTTCTAGTTCAGTTCTAGTTCAGTTCTAGTTCAGTTCTAGTTCAGTTCTAGTTCAATTCTAGTTCAGTTCTAGTTCAGTTCTAGTTCAGTTCTAGTTCAGTTCTAGTTCAGTTCTAGTTCAGTTCTAGTTCAGTTCTAGTTCAGTTCTAGTTCAGTTCTAGTTCAGTTCTAGTTCAGTTCTAGTTCAGTTCTAGTTCAGTTCTAGTTCAGTTCTAGTTCAGTTCTAGTTCAGTTCTAGTTCAGTTCTAGTTCAGTTCTAGTTCAGTTCTAGTTCAGTTCTAGTTCTAGTTCAGTTCTAGTTCAGTTCTAGTTAAGTTCTAGTTCAGTTCTAGTTCAGTTCTAGTTCAGTTCTAGTTCAGTTCTTGTTCAGTTCTAGTTCAGTAGTTCAGTTTAGTTCAGTTCTAGTTCAGTTCTAGTTCAGTTCTAGTTCAGTTCTAGTTCAGTTCTAGTTCAGTTCTAGTTCAGTTCTAGTTCAGTTCTAGTTCAGTTCTAGTTCAGTTCTAGTTCTAGTTCAGTTCTAGTTCAGTTCTAGTCAGTTCTAGTTCAGTTCTAGTTCAGTTCTAGTTCAGTTCTAGTTCAGTTCTAGTTCAGTTCTAGTTCAGTTCCAGTTCAGTTCCAGTTCAGTTCTAGTTCAGTTCCAGTTCAGTTCCAGTTCAGTTCTAGTTCAGTTCTAGTTCAGTTCTAGTTCTAGTTCAGTTCTAGTTCAGTTCTAGTTCAGTTCTAGTTCAGTTCTAGTTCAGTTCTAGTTCAGTTCTAGTTCAGTTCTAGTTCAGTTCTAGTTCAGTTCTAGTTCAGTTCTAGTTCAGTTCTAGTTCAGTTCTAGTTCAGTTCTAGTTCAGTTCTAGTTCAGTGTAGTTCAGTTTTAGTTCAGTTCTAGTTCAGTTCTAGTTCAGTTCTTCTAGTTCAGTTCTAGTTCAGTTCTAGTTCAGTTCTAGTTCAGTTCTAGTTCAGTTCTAGTTCAGTTGTAGTTCAGTTCTAGTTCAGTTCTAGTTCAGTTCTAGTTCAGTTCTAGTTCAGTTCTAGTTCAGTTCTAGTTCAGTTCTAGTTCAGTTCTAGTTCAGTTCTAGTTCAGTTCTAGTTCAGTTCTAGTTCAGTTCTAGTTCAGTTCTAGTTCAGTTCTAGTTCAGTTCTAGTTCAGTTCTAGTTCAGTTCTAGTTCAGTTCTAGTTCAGTTCTAGTTCAGTTCTAGTTCAGTTCTAGTTCAGTTCTAGTTCAGTTCTAGTTCAGTTCTAGTTCAGTTCTAGTTCAGTTCTAGTTCAGTTCTAGTTCAGTTCTAGTTCAGTTCTAGTTCAGTTCTAGTTCAGTTCTAGTTCAGTTCTAGTTCAGTTCTAGTTCAGTTCTAGTTCAGTTCTAGTTCAGTTCTAGTTCAGTTCTAGTTCAGTTCTAGTTCAGTTCTAGTTCAGTTCTAGTTCAGTTCTAGTCAGTTCTAGTTCAGTTCTAGTTCAGTTCTAGTTCAGTTCTAGTTCAGTTCTAGTTCAGTTCTAGTTCAGTTCTAGTTCAGTTAGTTTAGTTCAGTTCTAGTTCAGTTCTAGTTCAGTTCTAGTTCAGTTCTAGTTCAGTTCAGTTCTAGTTCAGTTCTAGTTCAGTTCTAGTTCAGTTCTAGTTCAGTTCTAGTTCAGTTCTAGTTCAGTTCTAGTTCAGTTCTAGTTCAGTTCTAGTTCAGTTCTAGTTCAGTTCTAGTTCAGTTCTAGTTCAGTTCTAGTTCAGTTCTAGTTCAGTTCTAGTTCAGTTCTAGTTCAGTTCTAGTTCAGTTCTAGTTCAGTTCTAGTTCAGTTCTAGTTCAGTTTCTAGTTCAGTTCTAGTTCAGTTCTAGTTCAGTTCTAGTTCAGTTTTAGTTCAGTTCTAGTTCATTTCTAGTTCAGTTCTAGTTCATTTCTAGTTCAGTTCTAGTTCAAGTTCTAGTTCAGTTTTAGTTCAGTTCTACTTCAGTTCTAGTTCAGTTCTAGTTCAGTAGCTGTTTTAGAAATGTCCATTACATTTTCTAATAATAGCAAATTATGTATCAACATTTTTGCTTGAGTGTACATAATAGTTTTGTACAGTTTTATTTATTTATACACACTTCTTATTTCTTATCAATATTAATGGAAACTTCCAAATTCTATTTTGAATTTAATCCGATAACTAAATAAACGTGTTGTTCTATTTACACTACATATTAAAGGTTATTTATTTATTCATAAAATTTGGTTTTCATTAAAATTTGTTTTCAACTCATTAAAACAGTAAATGTTGAGGTAGGTACTTTATATTTGAGTGCGTTCTAAAAGATAAGTAAAAAGATTTTACTATCAGTAAAATAACAAATTGAATGATTAAGCTAAATTTTAAAATTTAAACATATAAGTTCTGCCTAGTTTTATGATTTAAGGAAATTAAAAAGATGATAAGCATTAAAGCTTATCATCTTTTAAAAAGAAAACTTAAAAACATAAGAAGACAGGTGGGCGGGGTCCATGTGTACTTGGTTTTGTAGATAAGTATTTGTTTTTAATGAACTTTAAGTTTGTTATTTTATAATCTAATTTTGATTTCAAGTTTTTGTTTTGTATTAGTTTTTATAGATTTTAAATTAGAACTATAAAATACTTTTCATTGATAAAATTAATGCAAGCCATTTGACACTAAATATTTATATTCGAGATAACAAAGAAAAGTTATTTTGATGTATGTGTTTTGTACAGTTAATTATTAGCAATAAAAATTTAAAAAAAAATCATTCTTAAACGAATACATATTTGCTATTGGCTTCTCTTTCAGTTTAAGTATCTATAATATTTTCTCTTTAAACAGCAATGTTTAAAAGTTTAAAACAGGAAATTTAACTAACAAATCTAGTTTTCTCTTACCACCTTCAAACTTACTACACTACATTTCACTCGCAATTAATATCGCAACATTTAATTTCCCTAACTTTATTTTAAGAAATATAATACATTTTTCGAAAAAGACAAAAAACTACTACTTCACATTACATTAGTAACACACTGCGCTAAAATGTACCATAACAGATCTCGCAACAAATAAGTTAGTTGAAGCAACAACCCGTGAATCATTTTCATTATTTTATGTTAATTATGTGATATTTGTTTATGTTGTTTTGAAAAAACACACACAAATGTTGCATATAGACAAATAAACTTGCTACATAATTACAGTGATATAATGACAACACATTAACAGCAACGTAATATATCAAACTTCATTACAAACTTCAAAGACGCAACGCTACTAAATGTCGTTCTAGACAAAGAACACACAACTCTTCTTAAATATGAAAAATGAAAACGCTTCCGCATTTGTTTACTAGAAAAACACAACAACAACAAAAACAGCTAAAACAAGATGTTAGTAGTTTGTATTTCATTCAGCATTGTAAATGAGTTGAGAGCAAACAAAAAACACAACTAACAAAGAAACCATGACAAATTAACTGCAGTTGGAAACGAATTGAAAGTGATTTAATTTGTTAATAAATTAGTGTAAGAATAATGCTTTTTAAAGATCTTTAAGGATCATTAGTTGTGGTTTTTAATAAACTTTATATTTTTATAGATATTTCTATAATATATTTACTATATATATATTTACTAAAGTCTATAGTCTATAGTCTAGTCTATAGTCTAGTCTATAGTCTAGTCTATAGTCTAGTCTATAGTCTAGTCTATAGTCTAGTCTATAGTCTAGTCTATAGTCTAGTCTATAGTCTAGTCTATAGTCTAATCTATAGTCTAGTCTATAGTCTAGTCTATAGTCTAGTCTATAGTCTAGTCTATAGTCTAGTCTATAGTCTAGTCTATAGTCTAGTCTATAGTCTAGTCTATAGTCTAGTCTATAGTCTAGTCTATAGTCTAGTCTATAGTAGTCTATAGTCTAGTCTATAGTCTAGTCTATAGTCTAGTCTATAGTCTAGTCTATAGTCTAGTCTATAGTCTAGTCTATAGTCTAGTCTATAGTCTAGTCTATAGTCTAGTCTATAGTAGTCTATAGTCTAGTCTATAGTCTAGTCTATAGTCTAGTCTATAGTCTAGTCTATAGAGTCTATAGTCTAGTCTATAGTCTATCTATAGTCTAGTCTATAGTCTAGTCTATAGTCTAGTCTATAGTCTAGTCTATAGTCTAGTCTATAGTCTAGTCTATAGTCTATATAGTCTAGTCTATAGTCTAGTCTATAGTCTAGTCTAGTCTAGTCTATAGTCTAGTCTATAGTCTAGTCTATAGTCTAGTCTATAGTCTAGTCTATAGTCTAGTCTATAGTCTAGTCTATAGTCTAGTCTATAGTCTAGTCTATAGTCTAGTCTATAGTCTAGTCTATAGTCTAGTCTATCGTATAGTCTATAGTCTAGTCTATAGTCTAGTCTATAGTCTAGTCTATAGTCTAGTCTATAGTCTAGTCTATAGTCTAGTCTATAGTCTAGTCTATAGTCTAGTCTATAGTCTAGTCTATAGTCTAGTCTATAGTCTAGTCTATAGTCTAGTCTATAGTCTAGTCTATAGTCTAGTCTATAGTCTAGTCTATAGTCTAGTCTATAGTCTAGTCTATAGTCTAGTCTAGTCTAGTCTATAGTCTAGTCTATAGTCTAGTCTATAGTCTAGTCTATAGTCTAGTATAGTCTAGTCTATAGTCTAGTCTATAGTCTAGTCTATAGTAGTCTATAGTCTAGTCTATAGTCTAGTCTATAGTCTAGTCTATAGTAGTCTATAGTCTAGTCTATAGTCTAGTCTATAGTCTAGTCTATAGTCTATAGTCTTCTATAGTCTAGTCTATAGTCTAGTCTATAGTCTAGTCTATAGTCTAGTCTATAGTTAGTCTATAGTCTAGTCTATAGTCTAGTCTATAGTCTAGTCTATAGTCTAGTCTATAGTCTAGTCTATAGTCTAGTCTATAGTCTAGTCTATAGTCTAGTCTATAGTCTAGTCTATAGTCTAGTCTATAGTCTAGTCTATAGTCTAGTCAGTATAGTCTATAGTCTAGTCTATAGTCTAGTCTATAGTCTAGTCTATAGTCTAGTCTATAGTCTAGTCTATAGTCTAGTCTATAGTCTAGTCTATAGTCTAGTCTATAGAGTCTATAGTCTAGTCTATAGTCTAGTCTATAGTCTATTCTAAGTCTAGTCTATAGTCTAGTCTATAGTCTAGTAGTCTAGTCTATAATCTAGTCTATATTCTAGTCTATAGTAGTCTATAGTCTAGTCTATAGTCTAGTCTATAGTCTAGTCTATAGTCTAGTCTATAGTCTAGTCTATAGTCTAGTCTATAGTCTAGTCTTAGTCTAGTCTATAGTCTAGTCTATAGTCTAGTCTATAGTCTAGTCTATAGTCTAGTCTATAGTCTAGTCTATAGTCTAGTCTATAGTCTAGTCTATAGTCTAGTCTATAGTCTAGTCTATAGTCTAGTCTATAGTCTAGTCTATAGTCTAGTATAGTCTAGTCTATAGTCTAGTCTATAGTCTAGTCTATAGTCTAGTCTCTAGTCTATATAGTTAGTCTATGTCTAGTCTATAGTCTAGTCTATAGTCTAGTCTATAGTCTAGTCTATAGTCTAGTCTATAGTCTAGTCTATAGTCTAGTCTATAGTCTAGTCTATAGTCTAGTCTATAGTCTAGTCTATAGTCTAGTCTATAGTCTAGTCTATAGTCTAGTCTATAGTCTAGTCTATAGTCTAGTCTATAGTCTAGTCTCTAGTCTAGTCTATAGTCTGTCTATAGTCTAGTCTATAGTCTAGTCTATAGTCTAGTCTATAGTCTAGTCTATAGTCTAGTCTATAGTCTAGTCTATAGTCTAGTCTATAGTCTAGTCTATAGTCTAGTCTATAGTCTAGTCTATAGTCTAGTCTATAGTCTAGTCTATAGTCTAGTCTATAGTCTAGTCTATAGTCTAGTCTATAGTCTAGTCTATGTCTAGTCTATAGTCTAGTCTATAGTCTAGTCTATAGTCTAGTCTATAGTCTAGTCTATAGTCTAGTCTATAGTCTAGTCTATAGTCTAGTCTATAGTCTAGTCTATAGTCTAGTCTATAGTCTAGTCTATAGTCTAGTCTATAGTCTAGTCTATAGTCTAGTCTATAGTCTAGTCTATAGTCTAGTCTATAGTCTAGTCTAGTCTAGTCTATAGTCTAGTCTATAGTAGTCTATAGTCTAGTCTAGTCTAGTCTATAGTCGTCTATAGTCTAGTCTATAGTCTAGTCTGTAGTCTAGTCTATAGTCTAGTCTAGTCTAGTCTAAGTCTAGTCTTAGTCTAGTCTATAGTCTAGTCTATAGTCTAGTCTATAGTCTAGTCTATAGTCTAGTCTATAGTCTAGTCTATAGTCTAGTCTATAGTCTAGTCTATAGTCTAGTCTATAGTCTAGTCTATAGTCTAGTCTATAGTCTAGTCTAAGTCTAGTCTGTAGTCTAGTATAGTCTAGTCTATAGTCTAGTCTATAGTCTAGTCTATAGTCTAGACTATACTCTAGTCAAATATTAACTATTTAAACAAACCCATTAGATCTAATTTGCTTTTGGTAGTGCTTTTCTATTATTTCTTTTTATTTATATACTTACATAAGTTAACTATGATGGTTGGTATAGTAAGTGTTGTAAACTATAAAATTTTGTATATACGATCCATTATAGTGTATTATCAAAAGTAAACTATATACCAGTAAAATTTTAATATATAGTGGATTGCAAAAGAAATTAAATATTCCAAAAAAATTGTTTAGTTACACAAGCCAAAAAAAAACCGACAAAGTGCAATGAAAAACTAACTTAACAACTGCAAAAAAGACTAGAAGTACCAAATATTAAAACATGTGTACCACACAAATTCATTTTCAGTGGAAGCAAAAAGAAAGGGAGTAGCGAAAAAAGTGTTTTTGGGAAATAAGTTTGAAGCAAATTTTCTCCATCGACATACATACATACATATTATTCGTAGTAACCCTTTAATACGATTCAGCTATTCCGTCCGTCCAACTTGTTAGGTATAGTTGAAGGTACCTAAGTACTATTGGTAGAATCAAAGTTTCCTTATCTAAATTGAAATTTAAAAATCAGTCCCAGTTTAAATACCCTGTTAACCCATTGTTTTGTTTTTTTTTATTATAATTTTTTTAATGTTTACAATAGCGTGACGTAACCGTAAAACAAATTTTTTAACAAAAAAAATCTCATAAATATTTCGCATAAATAAAACTAAGTAATAAAACAAAAGAAGGCATATTTTTTTAAAATGGATTTTCTCTGCTAGTTTAAGTGCATATTAGAGTTGTAAAAAAGTATTAAGTAATTGATTACTTAATATTGGCTCTCAAAAATTATTCATAACTAGTTACATAACTGGTTCCATTAGAATAAAGATTGATTGTCATACTACAACTTAATATAAACAGGAGAATTTTTACAGTGATGGTCTACTTGGGGATAAATTGTCAAGAAATAATCGAAATATAAAGAAATTGAAACAGAACTAGTTACGTGACTAGTTCTTTTGGGGTTATAGAGAGGTTGCAACTTTAACACTTTATTTCATGTGGGCTTCTGATTTGACAACTTGATGTCATAAATTGATCTGTCAATAAGATGTAGATCTTCTAGCAGGCCGAATCCTAAGATCTTCTATCTATAGATGAGCTGAAGGGAAGATGATTAACAACTAAAATGAAAAACTAATCTTTGCTGAGTTTGATCAAAATTATTAGATAAAATTC